>NC_069509.1:33764992-33947492 GCF_027579735.1 Bombina bombina
AAGTTTGAATATCCAGAAAGCTTCTCTCTTATAGAGGAGCTTCTCTCTATCTTCTCCTCTCTGTGGTTGTCTAACCAATTCAATTGCTTGTCACTTGAATGAAGTAATGTCTTTGTTGTGTACATGTATAAAATTATAGGCTAGTGTAGAGCATTCCGTTCCACGCCTGATGTTGCTAAGGGGCTCTCTAATACGTGACCTCACCTCTCTTGTGGTGAGTCCCATGTATTGACGTTTACAAACCGTGCACGAAATTAAATATATTATATAGCCCATAGAACAATTTATACATTTGGATGTCTCAAATCTCTGTCCTGTGGTGTATGACTCGAAGAATCTAGTTACTCTAATTGTATCACATGCTTTGCATAATGGACTGTTACATCTAAAAGTTCCTTTATGTATCAACCAGGAACTTCTATGTGTCTGGTTTGGTATCTTTGTGGGTGAGAGTATGTTACCTATAGTCATACTCCTGGTATATGAAAAATTACAGCCTCTTTCTATTATTGGTTTTAACCTATCATCTGCTCTCAAAATTTCCAAGTTTTTCCTTATTATATCACATACGTTCATATACTGATTGCTGTGGTTTGTTATGAAGTGTACCTGTCCTTTCTTGTTTTCCCTAGCCCTTTTGGATGCTAATAGTCCCTGTCTATCTACTTTGTCTACTTGAGATTTGGCTTTCCTGATCACAGACCTAGGGTAGCCTCTCTCTTCCAATTGTAGAGATAAGGTATTGCATTCTTGTTTATAATCCTCCTCTTTGGAACAATTCCTCTTCATCCTATGGAATTGTCCCTTGGCTATTGCCATGGAGATGTGTTTGGGATGATTACTTTTTGCATGTAATAGATTGTTTTTAGTTATTGGTTTTCTATATGTTTTAGTTTGTATATAGCCTTTCTCCACATCTCCAATCAGTGTGATATCAAGATAATTTATTTTTATTGGGTCACATTCCATGGTGAATGTTAGGCTAATTTTATTGCAATTAAGGTATTCAAGAAAAGCAGAGATTTCTTCCATAGGGCCATCCCATATAAGGATCAGATCATCTATAAATCTTCGAAATAATTTTATCCTATCCCTATATATGTATATTTGTAGTCGCCAATGTCATAAATATTTCAGGTCTAGACCTTACACCTGCACAATACCAAGTTTTAAATTATGGTCTAGGGTTTGCACCCTCATGTAAGTTTAACATCTTTGACACTCTAATTGATGTGAATAGGCTTATTAGGACCCTAACATTAAGGAGACACTTTGAAACAGAGGTAGAGGAACAACAAAATGTGGCAGGATCTGTTAGGGGGACAAATGTCAACAACATACTTGATATAGCTAATTTTGATGAACTATTTACTATTAAAGATTTAAAACCAATAATAGAAAGAGGCTGTAATTTTTCATATACCAGGAGTATGACTATAGGTAACATACTCTCACCCACAAAGATACCAAACCAGACACATAGAAGTTCCTGGTTGATACATAAAGGAACTTTTAGATGTAACAGTCCATTATGCAAAGCATGTGATACAATTAGAGTAACTAGATTCTTCGAGTCATACACCACAGGACAGAGATTTGAGACATCCCAATGTATAAATTGTTCTATGGGCTATATAATATATTTAATTTCGTGGACAGTTTGTAAACGTCAATACGTGGGACTCACCACAAGACAGGTGAGGTCACGTATTAGAGAGCACCCTAGCAACATCAGGCGTTGAAAGGAATGCTCTGCACTAGCCTATCCTTTTATACATATACACAACAAAGACATTACTTCATTCAAGTGGCAAGCAATTGAATTGGTTAGACAACCACAGAGAGGGGGAGATAGAGAGAAGCTCCTCTATAAGAGAGAAGCTTTCTGGATATTCAAACTTGGTACTAGGGTGCCAGAAGGATTCAACTCTAAATGTGATCTTATCAACCATTGGGAGAAGTAAGAGTGCAAGAAACAACCTTGAGGTGAACCAGGAGCTATACAATGTAATCGTAAGCCTACATAGGGTATTAAAAATGAAAGCGTAAAGATAGCGTATTTGTCCCCATAGCCTCCCCAAGAGAAGTATTAGAATTCCATACAAATTTAGGAGGAATACAGTAGAATAACTTATAAGAATATGTCCTCTTTAAATATCAATATCGGGGTCAGTGCATGGTAATTGAGGAAACAGGGATTAAATATATGGAATCGGAAATTTGACTAAATTAATAGTAGACACATTTAGGTCCATGGTTAACCTTACTTTTTTCAAATAGGACCATACCACACTCTAAGAGTAGAATTACATCCACTATTATATCATCAGGCAGACTTAAACATAATGGGAAGATTCATAGAACTCTTAAGATTTGAGCTGCATAATAGAACGACCCCTATTGTATGTCCAGTTAACTACTAGGATTGATAGCAAACAGTATATATTGATGTAGGAGTATAATTTTGAACAAATACATAACCAGCAGAAATATATATAAAATACATAGCAAAGGGATATTTAATCTATTTATCTGCACGTTCAGGTTCAAGGAAGGGAATTTAGGTGAATCTATATACAGTTCTGTAATTATATACATTATAACATAGGTCATAGATAAGGACTGAGAGAAGTGTAATAGTAAGATAAAAAAGTATGACTAAAATAGTCAATTACTTCATGCCATATTAAGTATATAATCAGTCAACACTAAACATACACAGAAGGAATAGTTAGTTTTTATGAATGAGACGCTACGAAATTAATGTACCAGCTTATCTCAGAGAGGGCACATAAGAAACAAGCCCACATTATCAGCCAATAGCATTGGTAGAATTAGCACAGAGAATGACCAATCACGAAATGAGGGGTGTGTAGTAGCCAGCCAATCAGTGTAACAGGATCACATATAAAACAAGACAGGTACAGCACACAATATGTATGATTACGGTAACCACCGAAACGCGTCATGTGAGGGGGTACCTGTCATATCTTGCATTTTAACTCTTGCCTGTAGGTGCTTTGACAATTGTCAATATTAAGTTGTGCTGTTGTTACGCTCTTTTTGCATCTAATAAAGAGTGTCATTGTGGAAGGAGGAGCTGGCCTGGATATTCTTTTTCTGTTTTGTTACACTAAAACCTAACATTACAATAAAATAACATAAATTAAATTAATAAAATACAATTATCTAAATTACAAAAAAAAATAAACACTAAATTAGACAAAATAATAAACGAAATTATCAAAAATAAAAACGAATTACTCCTCATCTAATAGCCCTATCAAAATAAACCCCCCTCAAAAAAAAACAACCTAGTCTACACTAAACTGCCAAGGGCCCTTAAAAGGGCCCCTTTGTGGGGCATTGCCCCAAAGAAATCAGCTCTTTTACCTGTAAAATAAAATACAAACACCCCCCAACAGTAAAACCCACCACCCACACAACCAACCCCCCCCAAATAAAATTCTATCTAAATAAACCTAAGCTAACCATTGTCCTGAAAAGGGCATTTGGATGGGCATTGCCATTAAAGGGGCATTTAGCTCTTTTACGGTGCCCAAACCCTAAGCTAAAAATAAAACCCACCCAATAAACCCTTTAAAAAACCTAACACTAACCCCTGACGATCCACTTACAGTTTTCGAAGACCGGACATCCATCCTCATCCAGGCAGCAGAAGTCTTCATCCAAGTGGACAGAAGTCTTCATTGAAGCCAGCAGAAGTCTTCATCCAAGCGGGCAGAAGTCTTCATCCAGACGGCATCTTCTATCTTCATCCATCCGGCGCGGAGCGGGTCCATCTTCAAGACATCCGGCATGGAGCATCCTCTTCTTCCGATCGTTGCTGGATAATGAAGTTCACTTTAAGTGACGTCTCCCAAGATGGCGTCCCTTAAATTACGATTGGCTGATTGTCAGGGTGCCAGGAATCAGACTGAGACGAGAAGTGCAAAAATAATCACACCTTTATTAATAGCAAAAAATAATAAAAAAGTCCACAAGTCAAATAACAAGCCAGGAGTCAAAACCAGAGCTGGTAGTCAGACAAGCCGACTCAGGAGCCAAAGCGAATAGTCAGACGAGCTGGAATCAGAACCAAGGAAAACAGCATATTCAGGAACAAGCCAGGGATCAAGAAACAGGAAGGACGTCAGGCAGCCAGGTAATACACAGGAACTCTCACAAACAGGTCTGAGACAATGCAAAGGCAAAGCATACTGAACAGAGGCCCTTTAAATAATAAGTGATGACATCACAATTCTGAGACTGCATCCTGTTTCACACGGATGATGCACACCAGTTTGGCCATAAAAGGAAGTGCAGGAAATGAGCAGCATCCCCCACAATGCACCATAGTCAGCAGGAGAGGTGAGTAAAATGGCTGCCAGCAGCACATGGCAAACAAAACAGGGAAAAAACCCTGACACTGATAGAATTCTATCAGCCAATAGGAATTAAAGGGGAAAAATTATATTGGCTGTTGCAAACAGCCAATAAGATTGAGCTTTCATCCTATTGGCTGATCCAAACAGCCAATAGGATTGAGCTTGCATTCTATTGGCTATTCCAATCAGCCAATAGAATGCGAGCTCAATCCTATTGGCTGATTGGATCAGCCAATAGGATGAAAGCCCAATCCTATTGGCTGATTGCAACAGTCAATAGGATTTTTTCCCCTTTAATTCAATCGGAATGTAAGGGACGCCATCTTGTATGACGTCACTTAAAGTGAGCTTTATTTTCCAGCGACGATCGGAAGAAGCGGATGCTCCACGCCAGATGTCTTGAAGATGGACCCGCTTCACGCCGGATGGATGAAGAAAATGCAGTCTGAATGAAGACTTCTGCCCGCTTGGATGAAGACTTCTGCCGGCTTCGATGAGGACTTCTGCCCACTTGGATAAAGACTTCTGCCGCCTGGATGAGGATGGATGTCCGGTCTTCGAAATTGTAATTGGATCGTCGGGGGTTAGTGTTTATTGGGTGGGTTTTATTTTTAGCTTAGAGTTTGGGTACCGTAAAAGCTAAATGCCCTTTTAAGGACAATGCCCATCCAAATGCCCTTTTCAGGGCAATGGTTAGCTTAGGTTTATTTAGAAAGAATTTTATTTGGGGGGGGTTTGGTTGTGTGGGTGGTGGGTTTTACTGTTGGGGGGTGTTTGTATTTTATTTTACAGGTAAAAGAGCTGATTTCTTTGGGGCAATGTCCCACAAAAGGCCCTTTAAGGGCCATTGGCAGTTTAGTGCAGGCTAGGTTTTTGTTTTTATTTTGGGGGGCTTTTTTATTTTGATAGGGCTATTAGATTAGGAGTAATTCGTTTTTTATTTTGTGTAATTTAGTGTTTATTTTTTTTGTAATTTAGATAATTGTATTTTATTAATTTAATTTATTTAAATTTTTTGTAATGTTAGGTTTTAGTGTAAGGCAGATTAGGTTTTATTTTACAGGTAACTTTGTATTTATTTTAACTAGGTAGCTAGTAAATAGTTAATAACTGTTTATTAACTAGTCTACCTAGTTAAAATAAATACAAAGTTACCTGTGAAATAAAAGTAAAACCTAAGATAGCTAACTATTAAGTTATTTTGTAGCTATCTTAGGTTTTATTTTACAGGTAAGTATGTATTTAGTTTTAAATAGTTATTTAGGTAATAATTGTAAAGTTTTTTTAGATTTATTTTAATTATATTTAAGTTAGGGGGTGTTAGGGTTAGGGTTATGTTAGGGTTAGATTTAGGGGTTAATATATTTATGTAGTGTTAGTGATGTGGGAGGCCAGAGGTTTAGGGGTTAATAACTTTAGTATAGTGGCAGTGACATTGGAGGCGGCAGATTAGGGGCTAATAAGTGTAGATAGGTGGCGGCGATGTTAGGGCCAGCAGATTAGGGGTTAATAAATTTATGTTGGATGCGGCGATGTTGGGGGCGGCAAGATTAGGGGTTAATAACTGTAATGTAGGTGGAGGCGATGTTAGGAGCGCCAGATTAGGTGTTAATAACATTATGTAGGTTGCGGCGATGTCGGGGGCGGCAGATTAGGGGTGTTTAGACGTTTTTTTTATGTTAGGGTGTTAGGTTTAAACATAACTTTTTATTTCCCCATAGACATCAATGGGGCTGCGTTACAGAGCAAGTGTAAGGCTTTTTTTTTCTGGCTCTCCCCATTGATGTCTTTTTGTTTTTAAAGCCTGTTGCCATTTTTGAGTGCTTTTTTGAAATTTGAAAATATGGATCAATAAAACGTTTTTGCTTTTTAAAGGATCGCAGTGTTTCTACCTGTTTCTTATGCCATTATTTACACACTGCTTGATCCTTGGAGTTGGAGGACAAAGCCATCAGGAACCAAGACACTGAGACAGCCCGGCTTACCTGCAGGACGAATAGCCGATCGTGGATAGCGAATGCTCGATTGGGATACACTGACGTGTGACGTCACACGCTGAACAGTGCAACGCAGCATGGAGCGGAGAGCAGGCCAGTGCCTGGGAGCTGTTGAGGATTCCCGATTGCGGTCATCGTATGCAAGCTTTGTGTTGCCCAGATTAGGAGACGGAGTGAGCGGTGAGCCTGCATACATATGAGCCAGAGGAACGGCAGTCAGGTGAGCGATCCGCATGGACTTTATATGTCTCCCAGAATATCTGAGGCTAAAACACATGTATAAGTATAAATTTATATGAACGGACACTAATACCGCTTTAAGGGATCCTTGCATACCGGGGGCATTGAGTTTCAATAGTGTCTGTGAAAATTACTTTTTCATCTTGAGTGCAATCCTTGAGTTCTAGGGAGGGAATATTTGTTCATTCTTCATTGGCTTTTGTGTTTATCTCTCTCTGAGACTTGGATTGTAGCTGTCCTCAATATATCCATATCTTTGGTGCACATATATAGAAGTGGCCAAACGTTAATAGCAGCTATGGCAACTGAGCTTTTTTCATTAAAGTCTGTCTCTGATTTGGACTCAGAAAGATTGACCCTAGAGGATACCTTTGTTAAGCAGAAAGAGCTATTATCTATCAGTGATGTATTCCTGGCTATGGAGCGCACCCTAATAAGAGAGTACAAAATATGGTGGGACCAAAGAGCATTGGAGAAATATTTGACCCTGGACTTGATACCTAGAGGACTGAGAATGCACAAGTTTCCCACTTTCCAGGTTGAGGGCCCTGAATTTATACAAGAGTGGAATGATATACTTAGTGACTGCTCTAAAAGACTCATGCAACTTATTATAAAATTCAAACAATGCCAACTGGTTAAAATCAGAGAGGAGCTGAATAACATACAGATACAGCTGAATGAGTTTTTAGAGCACCCTAAGTATATTGATTTTGATAAATTACTAAGTGATACAATTGTAAAGTTCAGGGGGGAGATTGATAACTTTAAACTCAAGAAGTTTACAAGGGATAACACTGATTACATCAATAACAAAGTCTGTACTTGGTATAATAGGTCTGGCTCTAGAGCAAACAGACCCAGATTTAGAAGGAATAAAAACACCTCCAAAATGGGAACAGTGGGGGAAGGTAAAAAAGGTGACATTTTCAGACAAAGATAGTACAGATGAGGAACAGGATTATAGATGAGATGAGTATGGTGCTGGTGATTCTAATGGTAACTCAGGTGATGAAGTACAGGTCACTACAACAAAGAGTGTTTTAAAGAAAACAACAGATATGTCACGAAGTTCAGGTCATAGATTGACAGGGAGTGACAGTAAAGCCACCAATGCTAAAAAGGGTAACACCACAGATAGACGACAACAGGAGTTTTTCAGTGATAGTGAAGGTGACATTCGACCACCAGCCTTTGTGCCTCAGACCACAGAGGTAAGCCAGGGGCAGGTTTTCCAGTCAGGCCCAAAAGGAATAGAAGAAGGCGGAAGCATAGGCCCAGGAGAAAAGGTAAAGGCCAGGGCCTAACCCAAGAGAAATGCACGCAACAAATACAAAGTTTAACTGTCATTAACCTATCTGAGATTGAATTAACTGATATACAGATAGAGGTGTTGAGTTTGGGATTGGGATTTGTTCCCACCAATAAATTTAATCTTTTTGAAACCATTGTAGATATCAATAGACTTGTGAGGGATTTAACCTTGAAAAACTTATTTTGGGGTTCAGAAACTCCAGATGGGATAAGGGATATTGAGGTAAGCACCAACACACAAGATAACTGATGTTATGTTAAGTCCACCAAACATATCCAACATAATAGATTTTAAAGAAGGGATTGATTATTTGACCCTTCATGAATTAGAGACTTTGAGTATAAGGCCGGATGATCAGGTTAAGACTAATCATATAGGGTTTAAACCCCAGTCTATTTTTTACCCCACTAGAACTAGAGGACCCTTTATTGAGGCTTTCCATCGCCGGGTTGAAGAGGACCTGGTCAAACTTTCGGAACAAAAGGATAAGGTCCCATATAATCTGAGTTTAACTCATAAGTTGGCGCTTGACCAACTTGGAAAAAGAGGGGACATTGTTATCAAGCAGGCAGATAATGGGGGCTGTATTGTTGTGATGGGAAGAGATAAATACATTGAGGAGGCATTACGGCAGCTGACTGACACCCAGATATACAGAGAATTAAGCTATAACCCCACAGAGAAGTTTGGGATAGAGCTAAGACATCTACTGGATGACGGATTGATGAAGGGAATAATTGACCAGGAAACATTTGAATATCTAATGGTACAGAAGCCTGTTATCCCTATTTCCACAGCAAGCACCCCTGTTACCTACAGTTGTTTGGATCCATCCATCTCTGTTCCCCTGGTGACGTCAGCACTTCCGCATCAGCAGCGGCTTGGATTGTGTGTTCGACAGAAGCCTGTTATCCCTATTTTCCATCACCTCCCCAAGGTACATAAGACCTTGGTGGAGGTGAAAGGTAGACCCATAGTCTCGGGAATAGGGTCATTATTTGATAAGTTGTCAGGTTGGATAGAGTCCCTTTTACAACCAGTCATTCACTTCTTACCCTCCTATCTAAAGGATACTACCCATCTCATTAAAGTTATGGATAATGTTGAGTGGGACAGGGATTGTAAGTGGCTAACAGTTGACGTAGTTGGCCTGTATTTGGCCATCCCTCATGATCATGACATTGAAGCCATAAGATATATGCTACAACATTTTAGCAACTATCATGAGGATCTGATTGAGTTTATAGTGGAAGCCCTTACTTTCCTTTTGACACATAACTATTTTAAATTTGAACACACTTTTTATCTCCAAAGACGTGGGACAGCGATGGGGGCAAATTTTGCCCCATCATACGCCAACCTTTTCATGGGTTGGTGGGAGCTGTCCCACGTCTTTGGAGATAAGAACTCATTCAGGGATAGGATCAGATCGTATAAAAGGTTTATAGATGACCTCCTTTTCGTCTGGGTGGGGGAGGCTACAGAGATACAGGATTTCTTGGCTTACCTCAATTCAAATGAGGTGGGACTTGAATTCACTGCACAAATAGAAGTCAACACCATACCCTATTTGGATGTGGAACTTAGGGGGGATACGGTAAATGGGAGAATTTCTACTACCTTGTATCGTAAGCCTATAACATCAAACTCCTTGCTTCATGCAAGGAGTAACCATCCCCGTCATACAGAGTTTGGGGTGGCCAAGGGGCAGTTCATGAGGATTAAGCGGAACTGCTCCTTGGAAGAAGACTTCAATAAGGAAAGGGAAATTTTGAAATGCCTTCTGGCAGAAAGAGGTTACTCACGTAAGGTAATCAATAGAGCCCATCTAGAGGTCAGTAGAATGAATAGAAATTAAATACTAATGGGGGTTAAAAGCAGACAGAGGAGTGTTCATGACTCAAGTAGACCGACACTGGTCACTACTTTTAGCCCTCAGTTTAATGATATCACTAATATAATTAATAAGCACTTGCCAATACTTTCAGCAGAGGACAGTTTGAAAGATTATGTGTCAAGGGTTGCAATTTTGTCTCCAGGAGAGCATGCACAATAGGCAATCTGGTGGCACCCAGTGTATTGAACGATAAAGAGAGGGCCAACAGTAGTTGGCTAAGTGTTAGAGGGCATTTTAAATGTCAATTTTCCAAATGTATAGCATGCCAGTACAGCAGGGTTACGTCCACCTTTCAATCCAAAACGACCAATCGGGTCTTTAACTTGACTAATTGTACCAACTGTAGAACCACTTTCATGGTCTATTTGGTAGAATGCTCAGCGTGCAACAGACAATATGTAGGTTGCACGACTAGGGAAGTCCGCTCTAGGATAAGGGAGCATTTAAATGACATCTCTCAGATAGCTCTGGCCTCTCACAACACTTTATAGCCATCCATGGGAGTGATATTACGTCGCTCTCATGGCAGGTTATAGAGTGCGTTCGAAACCCCCCAAGAGGTGGGGACAGAATGGCACGACTAATGCTACGTGAAGCCTTCTGGATTTTTAAATTAAGAACTAGGAGACCCCAGGGCTTCAACATTGATGGGGATGTCATTAATTTCTGGAAGCGATAATAGCATAATGTTCTGCACACTCCTTCACAGATCATTATAGTGACATATGTTAGGACCTCTTTATAGGTTTAGGATCACGACATATTAACATTTTCCACATATAGCAACGTGAATGGAGAAAGCTATATTTGAATAGGATAAGGACAGAAGCACAAAAATTAAATTGGTTGGTTTTGAGATTTAAAAGTTATTACCACACATAGTTTATAATGTTCTTTGTCCTTACAAAGCTTTAAATATAAAAGTGGATAATGTGTTAACATGTTTTAGAATGCCAAAGATGTTATTGGCATATTTCCAATGTGAATGAGATATTTTCAGTGAGGACATATAAGGAGGTACTGAAAGGGTTAATCCTTAGAAACTGAGATCCAATAGGGAGTCAGCTTCAGGTACTTAAGACAGGAAACAGGGAGAGCCAGTCATGTCCATGATTAAGGAACTACCGAAACATGTAGGACAGACTGGTTCCTGAACATGAGCCTGAATCTTTGAACTTTTTGTTTTTAAAGCCTGTTGCCATTTTTGAGTGCAGTGTTTCTACCAGTTTCATATGGGGAAATCACGCCTGAGCATGTCAAAGCAGCGCTTGTATTTGGGTGAGTTATGGAGCTCAACGCCACCATATCGCCCGCACAAGCCAGGTTTTTTAAAACCTGTAATAGCAGCGCTATAGGGAGGTGAAATACCACTGCTTCTGTGGCGGTCGTTAATTTCCCTATAGCGCTGAAAACTCGTAATCTAGCTGACAGTTATTGTTTTTCCTCGAGTGCCTTCATCTCTCTTTAAAGCTGTTCTCTTATTTTAAAGCGCCAGTTGGTCAAGCTCTAGTCAGCGTCTTGGCGTTTAGGTTTTCTCACACCCTGTGATGGAAGTGCATTGTTCTACACTATTCATGTGGTCTTTTTATATAGGCTATATAACTGTGTATAAAAATGTAAAGCTGCTGCCCTTTGTCATGCGCGCTAACCTGAAGCTCACAATGTCACTAACCTATGAATGCACATTGCTTTTTTCTCAGGGTGCAAGAACACCTACACTCCAACAGGACCGCACCCAGTATGGAGATGCAGAGCTTCACCATCCAGGGCCTGTAAGGAGTTAAAATAAAGAAAATGGCTCTGAACAAAGCTGCAAAGATAGGAGGAAAAAAAAAAACAATAACACAGTGAGTTACCATTCTGATGAAGTTGTGTCCAGCAAATGAATGTCCCTTTAATAGCGCCAAATAAATAGTTTGCTCTTCTTAAAGGGACATTCCGGTCAAAATTTAATTTCACAAAGAAGAAATACATCTTAAAATACAGGGAGTGCAGAATTATTAGGCAAGTTGTATTTTTGAGGATTAATTGTATTATTGAACAACAACCGTGTTCTCAATGAACCCAAAAAACTCATTAATATCAAAGCTGAATAGTTTTGGAAGTAGTTTTTAGTTTGTTTTTAGTTATAGCTATTTTAGGGGGATATCTGTGTGTGCAGGTGACTATTACTGTGCATAATTATTAGGCAACTTAACAAAAAACAAATATATACCCATTTCAATTATTTATTTTTACCAGTGAAACCAATATAACATCTCAACATTCACAAATATACATTTCTGACATTCAAAAACAAAACAAAAACAAATCAGTGACCAATATAGCCACCTTTCTTTGCAAGGACACTCAAAAGCCTGCCATCCATGGATTCTGTCAGTGTTTTGATCTGTTCACCATCAACATTGCGTGCAGCAGCAACCACAGCCTCCCAGACACTGTTCAGAGAGGTGTACTGTTTTCCCTCCTTGTAAATCTCACATTTGATGATGGACCACAGGTTCTCAATGGGGTTCAGATCAGGTGAACAAGGAGGCCATGTCATTAGATTTTCTTCTTTTATACCCTTTCTTGCCAGCCACGCTGTGGAGTACTTGGACGCGTGTGATGGAGCATTGTCCTGCATGAAAATCATGTTTTTCTTGAAGGATGCAGACTTCTTCCTGTACCACTGCTTGAAGAAAGTGTCTTCCAGAAACTGGCAGTAGGACTGGGAGTTGAGCTTGACTCCATCCTCAACCCGAAAAGGCCCCACAAGCTCATCTTTGATGATACCAGCCCAAACCAGTACTCCACCTCCACCTTGCTGGCGTCTGAGTCGGACTGGAGCTCTCTGCCCTTTACCAATCCAGCCACGGGCCCATCCATCTGGCCCATCAAGACTCACTCTCATTTCATCAGTCCATAAAACCTTAGAAAAATCAGTCTTGAGATATTTCTTGGCCCAGTCTTGACGTTTCAGCTTGTGTGTCTTGTTCAGTGGTGGTCGTCTTTCAGCCTTTCTTACCTTGGCCATGTCTCTGAGTATTGCACACCTTGTGCTTTTGGGCACTCCAGTGATGTTGCAGCTCTGAAATATGGCCAAACTGGTGGCAAGTGGCATCTTGGCAGCTGCACGCTTGACTTTTCTCAGTTCATGGGCAGTTATTTTGCGCCTTGGTTTTTCCACACACTTCTTGCGACCCTGTTGACTATTTTGAATGAAACGCTTGATTGTTCGATGATCACGCTTCAGAAGCTTTGCAATTTTAAGAGTGCTGCATCCCTCTGCAAGATATCTCACTATTTTTGACTTTTCTGAGCCTGTCAAGTCCTTCTTTTGACCCATTTTGCCAAAGAAAAGGAAGTTGCCTAATAATTATGCACACCTGATATAGGGTGTTGATGTCATTAGACCACACCCCTTCTTATTACAGAGATGCACATCACCTAATATGCTTAATTGGTAGTAGGCTTTCGAGCCTATACAGCTTGGAGTAAGACAACATGCATAAAGAGGATGATGTGGTCAAAATACTCATTTGCCTAATCATTCTGCACTCCCTGTAGATACAAATTTGCAATAAAGATGTATTGGAAAAATGCTTTAGTGAAAGATACACCTGTGTTTGTGTTAGTATTTTTCTCTGTACATGCATGTGAAGCATAACTAGATATTCTCAGTGCACCAGCATTTAAAATACTGCAGCTGCTCAGGGCACCAGTGGGGCTTGTCATGTCAGCAATGAACAAATTGAGTCATTACCAGATGGTACAACCACCTTAGGCTCTCTGAGCAAGTGCTGTGTTTACAATGCTGGTGCACAGTGCATACTTAAATACACATTTGAAACAGGCACATCTTTTATTAGAAGCATTTTTGTTAATACATGTATATTACAGAATTCTATACAAAACTGAAATGCATCCACGTGGATTCAGTTTTGGCTGGAATGTCCCTTTAATTCTGCTGTTATCAGGCTAATAGTGCGCTCTCATTAATTACCCTAGTATAAGCTCCAGATTGGCTAGGAGCTTCTTAGCAGCACAATCTAAGACAGTGTAATCATCTTACTGCTCTCTTTATACAAAAGCTGGAGCATTCAGCGTTTTTAAGTCGGCTTTTTGAAAGGTGCTTTTGTTTTTTACAACTTCCACTGTCAACCACAGCATTTTGTTTATTCGCACTACCTAGTGCCAACTCTTTGCAGTGCATTATTTTTTTGCAGGGACTTTTATATTTCTTTAAGAAATAAACACATCTCTCTGTAGTTATAACACTGCATATTATTACATCTGTGAAGCTTACTGCACCATGTATATACATTTAACTGTGGAGACCTTCAACTCCCTCCTAAGGGTTTTTAGTGAGAAGTAAGAAGGACAATTGCACAGAAATCAGAGTGTCAGACAACCAGGGACAACACTGAGGAAGAAATAAAAGTGTGGAGGGTGGGAATTAATCACATTTGGGGGGGGGGGGGGGGATAAGGGTAACAAAAGATCAAGTTCTATTTGCAGCCTGCTCTACATTCAGCATATTGATGACATGTAATAATTATGTATCTAATGGGTTAAAATATTTTGTTCTTGGTTCAGTGCCTGCAACATGATGGTATTTTGCAGCTATTCTATCATTTGGATAACAACCCTTAAGTGGCAGAGTGATACATGTGCTATGCCTCTTTCTCTCCTATAATAAGAGGACTCATCTCTTGTGAATTCAGTTGTCTATTTTTCGGAAGTAGCTGGAAAAATGCCACCAGTTTCCAGGGACTGAACCAAGAACAAGACATTTACTGGACCTATAAGCACAAAATAATAGGTCATGCACAGCTTAGCTCAGTATGCATTAAAGACCTTGTTCTATCGGAAGACATAAGCTTACTGTTTGTGGATGTACAACATTGTGCTTAAACACCTAACAAACAACCAGTTGGGATCTACATAACGAAGGGAACACAACTCCAAAACTCAAGACATGCTGGACACCAAACTAAGACCTAGTCAAGTCTTGACACTTGATAAACCCATTGCTTATATGAACAAACACAAGAAGAGGACTACATCTAGAACCAAACACAAGAATAGGATGACGTAATCCAGATCTAAGAATGAGAACCATCAGATAAGACAAGCACCAAGAACACAGACTACAGGAATGCCCAAAATGAAGAGTTAACTCTTGGAACTAACAAATGCAAACTGCTATATATTATTGTATGGCAATAGTATTGTAGCCAGAACAGAACTACCTCTAGACTACAGGGTAACACAGGCACAAAACTGTACACAGAACCAGAGCGCTAAGATCTATAACCAAAACAAGGCACAAAGTAAGCGTTCCTGAAGAACGGATCACAAATATGTAAGCAGAACTGCTTCACAAGTAAGCACCATATACACAAGAAGTGACAATGACAGAGAAGGGTAACTGGTTAAATTGTCATTTCAACTGAGAAGCAAAAAAGACAAGTGACAGTTACAGGTTAAAGATAAAGTCCTATAGGGAATAAAGAGATTAAATGACAATGATATGTTTAAATCAGGTATTGTCACTAAATACTTACGTTTTAACGTAGGGATCAGAATATCCATTAACATCCATGGCTGCTAGGTGGGCACAGCGTACAATCCCAACCACAAGCCCACCACTCTCTGTACTATACTTTAGGGACAACAGGATCCGTCCCCTCTCTTCCAGCTCCCACTCCTGACAGCGCTCCAGCTAACAAGAGATATGGACAGGTTTAGTGTAAGATCTTGTGTACACTGAATATAGTGATGTTAATACAGAGTGCTGTGTGTGCAGGTATAGACAGTGAGCTGTAGGTAATACAGTATATCATATGAGCAGAGTGCTAGGGTTAATACAGAGTGCTGTGTGTGCAGGTATAGACAGTGAGCTGTAGGTAATACAGTATATCATATGAGCAGAGTGCTAGGGCTAATACAGAGTGCTGTGTGTGCAGGTATAGACAGTGAGCTGTAGGTAATACAGTATATCATATGAGCAGAGTGCTAGGGCTAATACAGAGTGCTGTGTGTGCAGGTATAGACAGTGATCTGTAGGTACTACAGTATATAGTGTGAGCAGAGTGCTAGGGTTAATACAGAGTGCTGTGTGTGCAGGTATAGACAGTGAACTGTAGGTAATACATTATATCATATGAGCAGAGTGCTAGGGTTAATACAGGGTGCTGTGTGTGCAGGTATAGACAGTGAGCTGTAGGCAATACAGTGTATTATATGAGCAGAGTGCTAGGGTTAATACAAGGAGCTGTGTGTGCAGGTATAGACAGTGAGCTGTAGGTAATACAGTATATCATATGAGCAGAGTGCTAGGGTTAATACAGAGTCCTGTGTGTGCAGGTATAGACAGTGAGCTGTAGGTAATACAGTATATAATGTGAGCAGAGTGCTTGGGTTAATACAGGGTGCTGTGTGTGCAGTTATAGACAGTGAGCTGTAGGTAATACAGTATATAGTGTGAGCAGAGTGCTAGGGTTATTACAGGGTGCTGTGTGTGCAGGTATAGACAGTGAGCTGTAGGTAATACAGTATATCATATGAGCAGAGTGCTAGGGTTATTACAGAGTGCTGTGTGTGCAGGTATAGACAGTGAGCTGTAGGTAATACAGTATATCATATGAGCAGAGTGCTAGGGTTATTACAGGGTGCTGTGTGTGCAGGTATAGACAGTGAGCTGTAGGTAATACAGTATATCATATGAGCAGAGTGCTAGGGTTAATACAGAGTGCTGTGTGTGCAGGTATAGACAGTGAGCTGTAGGTAATACTGTATATCATATGAGCAGAGTGCTAGGGTTAATAAAGAGTGCTGTGTGTGCAGATATAGACACTGAGCTGTAGGTACTGCAGTATATAATGTGAGCAGAGTTCTAGGGTTAATACAGAGTGCTGTGTATGAAGGTATAGGCAGTGAGCTGTAGGTAATACAGTATATAATATAAACAGAGTGCTAAGGTTAATACAGAGTGCTGTGTGTGCAGGTATAGACAGTGAGATGTAGGTAATACAGTATATCATGTGAGCAGAGTGCTAGGGTTAATACAGAGTGCTGTGTGTGCAGGTATAGACAGTGAGCTGTAGGTAATACAGTATATAATATGAGCAGAGTGCTAGGGTTAATACAGGGTGCTGTGTGTGCAGGTATAGACAGTGAGCTGTAGGTAATACAGTATATCATATGAGCAGAGTGCTAGGGTCAATACAGAGTGCTGTGTGTGCAGGTATAGACAGTGAGCTGTAGGTTATACAGTATATAGTGTGAGAAGAGTGCTAGGGTTAATACAGGGTGCTGTATGTGCAGGTATAGACAGTGAGCTGTAGGTAATACAGTATATAATGTGAACAGAGTGCTAGGGTTAATACAGGGTGCTGTGTGTGCAGGTATAGACAGTGAGCTCTAGGTAATACAGTATATAATGTGAGCAGAGTGCTAGGGTTAATACAGAATGCTGTGTGTGCAGGTATAGACAGTGAGCTGTAGGTAATACAGTATATTATATGAGCAGAGTGCTAGGGTTAATACAGGGTGCTGTGTGTGCAGGTATAGACAGTGAGCTGTAGGTAATACAGTATATCATATGAGCGGAGTGTTAGGGTTAATACAGGGTTCTGTGTAGGCAGGTATAGACAGTGAGCTGTAGGTAATACATTATATCATATGAGCAGAGTGCTAGGGTTAATACAGAGTGCTGTGTGTGCAGGTACAGACAGTGCGCTGTAGGTAATACAGTATATCATATGAGTAGAGTGCTAGGGTTAATACAGAGTGCTGTGTGTGCAGGTATAGACAGTGAGCTGTAGGTAATACAGTATATAATGTGAGCAGAGTGCTAGGGTTAATACAGAGTGCTGTGTGTGCAGGTATAGACAGTGAGCTCTAGGTAATACAGTATATTATATGAGCAGAGTGCTAGGGTTAATACAGAGTGCTGTATGTGCAGGTATAGACAGTGAGCTGTAGGTAATACAGTATATTATATGAGCAGAGTGCTATGGTTAATACAGTGTGCTGTGTATGCAGGTACAGACAGTGAGCTGTAGGTAATACAGTATATCATATGAGCAGAGTCATAGGGTTAATACAGAGTGCTGTGTGTGCAGGTATAGACAGTGAGCTGTAGGTAATACAGTATATTATATGAGCAGAGTGCTAGGGTTAATACAGAGTGCTGTATGTGCAGGTATAGACAGTGAGCTGTAGGTAATACAGTATATTATATGAGCAGAGTGCTAGGGTTAATACAGGGTGCTGTGTCTGCAGGTATAGACAGTGAGCTGTAGGTAATACAGTATATTATATGAGCAGAGTGCTAGGGTTAATACAGAGTGCTGTATGTGCAGGTATAGACAGTGAGCTGTAGGTAATACAGTATATTATATGTAGGGTGACCATATTGCCGCTTTAAAAAGGGACACATATGAAAAATACATATGTCAGGGTTGTTTTCAGGGGTGGTTTAAAGAAATGTTTTGTATAAGAACCCTGACACATGTATTTTTCATATGTGTCCCTATTTAAAGCAGCAATATGGTCAGCCTAATTATATGAGCAGAGTGCTAGGGTTAATACAGAGTGCTGTGTGTGCAGGAATAGAAAGTGTGCTGTAGGTAATACAGTATATAATGTGAGCAGAGTGCTAGGGTTAATACAGGGTGCTGTGTGTGCAGGAATAGACAGTGAGCTGTAGGAAATAAAGTATATCATATGAGCAGAGTGCTAGGGTTAATACAGAGTGCTGTGTGTGCAGGTATAGACAGTGAGCTGTAGGTAATACAGTATATAATGTGAGCAGAGTGCTAGGGTTAATACAGGGTGCTGTGTGTGCAGGTATAGACAGTGAGCTGTAGGTAATACAGTATATTATATGAGCAGAGTGCTAGGGTTAATACAGAGTGCTGTGTGTGCAGGTATAGACAGTGATCCATAGGTAATACAGTATATAATGTGAGCAGAGTGCTAGGGTTAATACAGAGTGCTGTGTGTGCAGGTATAGACAGTGATCCATAGGTAATACAGTATATAATGTGAGCAGAGTCCTAGGGTTAATACAGGGTGCTGTGTGTGCAGGTATAGACCATGAACTGTATGTAATACAATATATTATATGAGCAGAGTGCTAGGGTTAATACAGGGTGCTGTGTGTGTGCAGGTATAGACCGTGAGCTGTATGTAATACAGTTTATCATATGAGCAGAGTGCTAGGGTTAATATAGGGTGCTGTGTGTGCAGGTATAGACAGTGAGCTGTAGGTACTACTGTATATAATGTGAGCATAGTGCTAGGGTTAATACAGGGTGCTGTATGTGCAGGTATATCAGTGAGCTGTAGGTACTACAGTATATAATGTGAGCAGAGTGCTAGGGTTAATACAGGGTGCTGTGTGTGCAGGTATAGACAGTGAGCTGTAGGTAATACAGTATATCATATGAGCAGAGTGCTAGGGTTAATACAGAGAACTGTGTGTGCAGGTATAGACAGTGAGCTGTAGGTAATACAGTATATCATATGAGCAGAGTGCTAGGGTTAATACAGGGTGCTGTGTGTGCAGGTATAGACAGTGAGCTGTAGGTAATACAGTATATAATGTGAGCACAGTGCTAGGGTTAATACAGGGTGCTGTGTGTGCAGGTATAGACAGTGAGCTGTAGGTAATACATTATATCATATGAGCAGAGTGCTAGGGTTAATACAGAGTGATGTGTATGCAGGTACAGACAGTGAGCTGTAGGTAATACAGTATATCATATGAGCAGAGTGCTAGGGTTAATACAGGGTGCTGTGTGTGCAGGTATAGACAGTGAGCTGTAGGTAATACATTATATCATATGAGCAGAGTGCTAGGGTTAATACAGAGTGATGTGTATGCAGGTACAGACAGTGAGCTGTAGGTAATACAGTATATCATATGAGCAGAGTGCTAGGGTTAATACAGGGTGCTGTGTGTGCAGGTATAGACAGTGAGCTGTAGGTAATACAGTATATCTTGTGAGCAGAGTGCTAGGGTTAATACAGAGTGCTGTGTGTGCAGGTATAGACAGTGAGCTGTAGGTAATACAGTATATCTTGTGAGCAGAGTGCTAGGGTTATTACAGGGTGCTGTGTGTGCAGGTATAGACAGTGAGCTGTAGGTAATACAGTATATAATGTGAGCAGAGTGCTAGGGTTAATACAGGGTGCTGTGTGTGCAGGTATAGACAGTGAGCTGTAGGTAATACAGTATATCATATAAACAGAGTGCTAAGGTTAATACAGAGTGCTGTGTGTGCAGGTATGGACAGTGAGCTGTAGGTAATACAGTATATCATATGAGCAGAGTGCTAGGGTTAATACAGAGAACTGTGTGGGCAGGTATAGACAGTGAGCTGTAGGTAATACAGTATATCTTGTGAGCAGTGTGCTAGGGTTAATACAGAATGCTGTGTGTGCAGGTATAGACAGTGAGCTGTAGGTAATACAGTATATCATATGAGCAGAGTGCTAGGGTTAAAACAGGGTGCTGTGTGTGCAGGTATAGACAGTGAGCTGTAGGTAATACAGTATATTATATGTAGGGTGACCATATTGCCGCTTTAAAAAGGGACACATATGAAAAATACATATGTCAGGGTTGTTTTCAGGGGCGGTTTAAAGAAATGTTTTGTATAAGAACCCTGACACATGTATTTTTCATATGTGTCCCTATTTAAAGCAGCAATATGGTCAGCCTAATTATATGAGCAGAGTGCTAGGGTTAATACAGAGTGCTGTGTGTGCAGGCATAGAAAGTGTGCTGTAGGTAATACAGTATATAATGTGAGCAGAGTGCTAGGGTTAATACAGGGTGCTGTGTGTGCAGGAATAGACAGTGAGCTGTAGGAAATACAGTATATCATATGAGCAGAGTGCTAGGGTTAATACAGAGTGCTGTGTGTGCAGGTATAGACAGTGAGCTGTAGGTAATACAGTATATAATGTGAGCAGAGTGCTAGGGTTAATACAGGGTGCTGTGTGTGCAGGTATAGACAGTGAGCTGTAGGTAATACAGTATATTATATGAGCAGAGTGCTAGGGTTAATACAGAGTGCTGTGTGTGCAGGTATAGACAGTGATCCATAGGTAATACAGTATATAATGTGAGCAGAGTGCTAGGGTTAATACAGAGTGCTGTGTGTGCAGGTATAGACAGTGATCCATAGGTAATACAGTATATAATGTGAGCAGAGTCCTAGGGTTAATACAGGGTGCTGTGTGTGCAGGTATAGACCATGAACTGTATGTAATACAATATATTATATGAGCAGAGTGCTAGGGTTAATACAGGGTGCTGTGTGTGTGCAGGTATAGACCATGAGCTGTATGTAATACAGTTTATCATATGAGCAGAGTGCTAGGGTTAATATAGGGTGCTGTGTGTGCAGGTATAGACAGTGAGCTGTAGGTACTACTGTATATAATGTGAGCATAGTGCTAGGGTTAATACAGGGTGCTGTATGTGCAGGTATATCAGTGAGCTGTAGGTACTACAGTATATAATGTGAGCAGAGTGCTAGGGTTAATACAGGGTGCTGTGTGTGCAGGTATAGACAATGAGCTGTAGGTAATAAATTGTATTATGTGAGCAGAATGCTAGGGTTAATACAGAGTGCTGTGTGTGCAGGTATAGACAGTGAGCTGTAGGTAATACAGTATATCATATGAGCAGAGTGCTAGGGTTAATACAGAGAACTGTGTGTGCAGGTATAGACAGTGAGCTGTAGGTAATACAGTATATCATATGAGCAGAGTGCTAGGGTTAATACAGGGTGCTGTGTGTGCAGGTATAGACAGTGAGCTGTAGGTAATACAGTATATAATGTGAGCACAGTGCTAGGGTTAATACAGGGTGCTGTGTGTGCAGGTATAGACAGTGAGCTGTAGGTAATACAGTATATCATATTAACAGAGTGCTAAGGTTAATACAGAGTGCTGTGTGTGCAGGTATGGACAGTGAGCTGTAGGTAATACAGTATATCATATGAGCAGAGTGCTAGGGTTAATACAGAGAACTGTGTGGGCAGGTATAGACAGTGAGCTGTAGGTAATACAGTATATCTTGTGAGCAGTGTGCTAGGGTTAATACAGAATGCTGTGTGTGCAGGTATAGACAGTGAGCTGTAGGTAATACAGTATATCATATGAGCAGAGTGTTAGGGTTAATACAGAGTGCTGTGTGTGCAGGTATAGACAGTGTCAATATAGCAGAGCTAGGTAAATCACAGTGTATGATATATAAGCAGAGTGCTGTAGGTAATACATTATATAATGTGAGTGCTAGGGTTAATACAGGGTGCTGTGTATGCAGGTATAGACAGTGAGCTGTAGGTAATACAATATATCACATGAGCAGAGTGCTAGGGTTAATACAGGGTGCTGTGTATGCAGGTATAGACAGTGAGCTGTAGGTAATAGTGTGAGAAGAGTGCTAGGGTTAATAGAGGGTGCTGTGTGTGCAGGTATAGACAGTGAGCTGTAAGGAATACAGTATATAATATGAGCAGAGTGCTAGGGTTAATACAGGGTGCTGTGTGTGCAGGTATTGACAGTGAGCTGTAGGTAATACAGTATATCATATGAGCAGAGTCATAGGGTTAATACAGGGTGCTGTGTGTGCAGGTATAGACAGTGAGCTGTAGGTAATACAGTATATCATATGAGCAGAGTGCTAGGGTTAATACAGAGTGCTGTGTGTGCAGGTATAGACAATGAGCTGTAGGTAATACTGTATATCATATGAGCAGAGTGCTAGGGTTAATAAAGAGTGCTGTGTGTGCAGATATAGACACTGAGCTGTAGGTACTGCAGTATATAATGTGAGCAGAGTTCTAGGGTTAATACAGAGTGCTGTGTATGAAGGTATAGGCAGTGAGCTGTAGGTAATACAGTATATAATATAAACAGAGTGCTAGGGTTAATACAGAGTGCTGTGTGTGCAGGTATAGACAGTGAGATGTAGGTAATACAGTATATCATGTGAGCAGAGTGCTAGGGTTAATACAGAGTGCTGTGTGTGCAGGTATAGACAGTGAGCTGTAGGTAATACAGTATATAATATGAGCAGAGTGCTAGGGTTAATACAGGGTGTTGTGTATGCAGGTATAGACAGTGAGCTGTAGGTTATACAGTATATAGTGTGAGAAGAGTGCTAGGGTTAATACAGGGTGCTGTGTGTGCAGGTATAGACAGTGAGCTGTAGGAAATACAGTATATCATATGAGCAAAGTGCTAGGGCTAATACAGGGTGCTGTGTGTGCAGGTATAGACAGTGAGCTGTAGGTAATACAGTATATAATATGAGCAGAGTGCTAGGGTTAATGCAGGGTGCTGTGTGTGCAGGTATAGACAGTGAGCTGTAGGTAATACAGTATATAATGTGAGCAGAGTGCTAGGGTTAATACAGAGTGCTGTGTGTGCAGGTATAGACAGTGAGCTGTAGGTAATACAGTATATCATATGAGCAGAGTGCTAGGGTTAATACAAGGAGCTGTGTGTGCAGGTATAGACAGTGAGCTGTAGGTAATACAGTATATCATATGAGCAGAGTGCTAGGGTTAATACAGAGTGCTGTGTGCAGATATAGACAGTGAGCTGTAGGTAATACAGTATATCATATGAGCAGAGTGCTAGGGTTAATACAGGGTGCTGTGTGTGCAGGTATAGACAGTGAGCTGTAGGTAATATAGTATATAATGTGAGCACAGTGCTAGGGTTAATACAGGGTGCTGTGTGTGCAGGTATAGGCAGTGAGCTGTAGGTAATACAGTATATCATATGAGCAGAGTGCTAGGGTTAATACAGAGTGCTGTGTGTGCAGGTATAGACAGTGAGCTGTTGGTAATACAGTATATAATGTGAGAAGAGTGCTAGGGTTAATACAGGGTGCAGTGTGTGCAGGTATAGACAGTGAGCTGTAGGTAATACAGTATATAATGTGAGCAGAGTGCTAGGGTTAATACAGAGTGCTGTGTGTGCAGGTATAGACAGTGAGCTGTAGGTAATACAGTATATCATATGAGCAGAGTGCTAGGGTTAATACAGAGTGCTGTGTGCAGGTATAGACAGTGAGCTGTAGGTAATACAGTATATCATATGAGCAGAGTGCTAGGGTTAATACAGGGTGCTGTGTGTGCAGGTATAGACAGTGAGCTGTAGGTAATACAGTATATAATGTGAGCACAGTTCTAGGGTTAATACAGGGTGCTGTGTGTGCAGGTATAGGCAGTGAGCTGTAGGTAATACAGTATATCATATGAGCAGAGTGCTAGGGTTAATACAGAGTGCTGTGTGTGCAGGTATAGACAGTGAGCTGTTGGTAATACAGTATATAATGTGAGAAGAGTGCTAGGGTTAATACAGGGTGCTGTGTGTGCAGGTATAGACAGTGAGCTGTAGGTAATACAGTATATAATGTGAGCAGAGTGCTAGGGTTAATACAGAGTGCTGTGTGTGCAGGTATAGACAGTGAGCTGTAGGTAATACAGTATATCATATGAGCAGAGTGCTAGGGTTAATACAAGGAGCTGTGTGTGCAGGTATAGACAGTGAGCTGTAGGTAATACAGTATATCATATGAGCAGAGTGCTAGGGTTAATACAGAGTGCTGTGTGCAGGTATAGACAGTGAGCTGTAGGTAATACAGTATATCATATGAGCAGAGTGCTAGGGTTAATACAGAGTGCTGTGTGCAGGTATAGACAGTGAGCTGTAGGTAATACAGTATATCATATGAGCAGAGTGCTAGGGTTAATACAGGGTGCTGTGTGTGCAGGTATAGACAGTGAGCTGTAGGTAATACAGTATATAATGTGAGCACAGTGCTAGGGTTAATACAGGGTGCTGTGTGTGCAGGTATAGGCAGTGAGCTGTAGGTAATACAGTATATCATATGAGCAGTGTGCTAGGGTTAATACAGAGTGCTGTGTGTGCAGGTATAGACAATGAGCTGTAGGTAATACTGTATATCATATGAGCAGAGTGCTAGGGTTAATAAAGAGTGCTGTGTGTGCAGATATAGACACTGAGCTGTAGGTACTGCAGTATATAATGTGAGCAGAGTTCTAGGGTTAATACAGAGTGCTGTGTATGAAGGTATAGGCAGTGAGCTGTAGGTAATACAGTATATAATATAAACAGAATGCTAAGGTTAATACAGAGTGCTGTGTGTGCAGGTATAGACAGTGAGATGTAGGTAATACAGTATATCATGTGAGCAGAGTGCTAGGGTTAATACAGAGTGCTGTGTGTGCAGGTATAGACAGTGAGCTGTAGGTAATACAGTATATAATATGAGCAGAGTGCTAGGGTTAATACAGGGTGTTGTGTATGCAGGTATAGACAGTGAGCTGTAGGTTATACAGTATATAGTGTGAGAAGAGTGCTAGGGTTAATACAGGGTGCTGTGTGTGCAGGTATAGGCAGTGTGCTGTAGGTAATACAGTATATCATATGAGCAGAGTGCTAGGGTTAATACAGAGTTCTGTGTGTGCAGGTATAGACAGTGAGCTGTTGGTAATACAGTATATAATGTGAGAAGAGTGCTAGGGTTAATACAGGGTGCAGTGTGTGCAGGTATAGACAGTGAGCTGTAGGTAATACAGTATATAATGTGAGCAGAGTGCTAGGGTTAATACAGAGTGCTGTGTGTGCAGGTATAGACAGTGAGCTGTAGGTAATACAGTATATCATATGAGCAGAGTGCTAGGGTTAACACAGAGTGCTGTGTGCAGGTATAGACAGTGAGCTGTAGGTAATACAGTATATCATATGAGCAGAGTGCTAGGGTTAATACAGGGTGCTGTGTGTGCAGGTATAGACAGTGAGCTGTAGGTAATACAGTATATAATGTGAGCACAGTTCTAGGGTTAATACAGGGTGCTGTGTGTGCAGGTATAGGCAGTGAGCTGTAGGTAATACAGTATATCATATGAGCAGAGTGCTAGGGTTAATACAGAGTGCTGTGTGTGCAGGTATAGACAGTGAGCTGTTGGTAATACAGTATATAATGTGAGAAGAGTGCTAGGGTTAATACAGGGTGCAGTGTGTGCAGGTATAGACAGTAAGCTGTAGGTAATACAGTATATAATGTGAGCAGAGTGCTAGGGTTAATACAGAGTGCTGTGTGTGCAGGTATAGACAGTGAGCTGTAGGTAATACAGTATATCATATGAGCAGAGTGCTAGGGTTAATACAAGGAGCTGTGTGTGCAGGTATAGACAGTGAGCTGTAGGTAATACAGTATATCATATGAGCAGAGTGCTAGGGTTAATACAGAGTGCTGTGTGCAGGTATAGACAGTGAGCTGTAGGTAATACAGTATATCATATGAGCAGAGTGCTAGGGTTAATACAGAGTGCTGTGTGCAGGTATAGACAGTGAGCTGTAGGTAATACAGTATATCATATGAGCAGAGTGCTAGGGTTAATACAGGGTGCTGTGTGTGCAGGTATAGACAGTGAGCTGTAGGTAATACAGTATATAATGTGAGCACAGTGCTAGGGTTAATACAGGGTGCTGTGTGTGCAGGTATAGGCAGTGAGCTGTAGGTAATACAGTATATCATATGAGCAGAGTGCTAGGGTTAATACAGAGTGCTGTGTGTGCAGGTATAGACAATGAGCTGTAGGTAATACTGTATATCATATGAGCAGAGTGCTAGGGTTAATAAAGAGTGCTGTGTGTGCAGATATAGACACTGAGCTGTAGGTACTGCAGTATATAATGTGAGCAGAGTTCTAGGGTTAATACAGAGTGCTGTGTATGAAGGTATAGGCAGTGAGCTGTAGGTAATACAGTATATAATATAAACAGAGTGCTAAGGTTAATACAGAGTGCTGTGTGTGCAGGTATAGACAGTGAGATGTAGGTAATACAGTATATCATGTGAGCAGAGTGCTAGGGTTAATACAGAGTGCTGTGTGTGCAGGCATAGACAGTGAGCTGTAGGTAATACAGTATATAATATGAGCAGAGTGCTAGGGTTAATACAGGGTGTTGTGTATGCAGGTATAGACAGTGAGCTGTAGGTTATACAGTATATAGTGTGAGAAGAGTGCTAGGGTTAATACAGGGTGCTGTGTGTACAGGTATAGACAGTGAGCTGTAGGAAATACAGTATATCATATGAGCAAAGTGCTAGGGCTAATACAGGGTGCTGTGTGTGCAGGTATAGACAGTGAGCTGTAGGTAATACAGTATATAATATGAGCAGAGTGCTAGGGTTAATGCAGGGTGCTGTGTGTGCAGGTATAGACAGTGAGCTGTAGGTAATACAGTATATAATGTGAGCAGAGTGCTAGGGTTTATACAGAGTGCTGTGTGTGCAGGTATAGACAGTGAGCTGTAGGTAATACAGTATATCATATGAGCAGAGTGCTAGGGTTAATACAAGGAGCTGTGTGTGCAGGTATAGACAGTGAGCTGTAGGTAATACAGTATATCATATGAGCACAGTGCTAGGGTTAATACAGAGTGCTGTGTGCAGATATAGACAGTGAGCTGTAGGTAATATAGTATATAATGTGAGCACAGTGCTAGGGTTAATACAGGGTGCTGTGTGTGCAGGTATAGGCAGTGAGCTGTAGGTAATACAGTATATCATATGAGCAGAGTGCTAGGGTTAATACAGAGTGCTGTGTGTGCAGGTATAGACAGTGAGCTGTAGGTAATACAGTATATAATGTGAGCAGAGTGCTAGGGTTAATACAGAGTGTTGTGTGTGCAGGTATAGACAGTGAGCTGTAGGTAATACAGTATATCATATGAGCAGAGTGCTAGGGTTAATACAAGGAGCTGTGTGTGCAGGTATAGACAGTGAGCTGTAGGTAATACAGTATATCATATGAGCAGAGTGCTAGGGTTAATACAGAGTGCTGTGTGCAGGTATAGACAGTGAGCTGTAGGTAATACAGTATATCATATGAGCAGAGTGCTAGGGTTAATACAGAGTGCTGTGTGCAGGTATAGACAGTGAGCTGTAGGTAATACAGTATATCATATGAGCAGAGTGCTAGGGTTAATACAGGGTGCTGTGTGTGCAGGTATAGGCAGTGAGCTGTAGGTAATACAGTATATCATATGAGCAGAGTGCTAGGGTTAATACAGAGTGCTGTGTGTGCAGGTATAGACAGTGAGCTGTTGGTAATACAGTATATAATGTGAGAAGAGTGCTAGGGTTAATACAGGGTGCAGTGTGTGCAGGTATAGACAGTGAGCTGTAGGTAATACAGTATATAATGTGAGCAGAGTGCTAGGGTTAATACAGAGTGCTGTGTGTGCAGGTATAGACAGTGAGCTGTAGGTAATACAGTATATCATATGAGCAGAGTGCTAGGGTTAATACAAGGAGCTGTGTGTGCAGGTATAGACAGTGAGCTGTAGGTAATACAGTATATCATATGAGCAGAGTGCTAGGGTTAATACAGAGTGCTGTGTGCAGGTATAGACAGTGAGCTGTAGGTAATACAGTATATCATATGAGCAGAGTGCTAGGGTTAATACAGAGTGCTGTGTGCAGGTATAGACAGTGAGCTGTAGGTAATACAGTATATCATATGAGCAGAGTGCTAGGGTTAATACAGGGTGCTGTGTGTGCAGGTATAGACAGTGAGCTGTAGGTAATACAGTATATAATGTGAGCACAGTGCTAGGGTTAATACAGGGTGCTGTGTGTGCAGGTATAGGCAGTGAGCTGTAGGTAATACAGTATATCATATGAGCAGAGTGCTAGGGTTAATACAGAGTGCTGTGTGTGCAGGTATAGACAGTGAGCTGTTGGTAATACAGTATATAATGTGAGAATAGTGCTAGGGTTAATACAGGGTGCTGTGTGTGCAGGTATAGGCAGTGAGCTGTAGGTAATACAGTATATCATATGAGCAGAGTGCTAGGGTTAATACAGAGTGCTGTGTGTGCAGGTATAGACAATGAGCTGTAGGTAATACTGTATATAATATGAGCAGAGTGCTAGGGTTAATAAAGAGTGCTGTGTGTGCAGATATAGACACTGAGCTGTAGGTACTGCAGTATATAATGTGAGCAGAGTTCTAGGGTTAATACAGAGTGCTGTGTATGAAGGTATAGGCAGTGAGCTGTAGGTAATACAGTATATAATATGAGCAGAGTTCTAGGGTTAATACAGGGTGTTGTGTATGCAGGTATAGACAGTGAGCTGTAGGTTATACAGTATATAGTGTGAGAAGAGTGCTAGGGTTAATACAGGGTGCTGTGTGTACAGGTATAGACAGTGAGCTGTAGGAAATACAGTATATCATATGAGCAAAGTGCTAGGGCTAATACAGGGTGCAGTGTGTGCAGGTATAGACAGTGAGCTGTAGGTAATACAGTATATCATATGAGCAGAGTGCTAGGGTTAATACAGAGTGCTGTGTGCAGGTATAGACAGTGAGCTGTAGGTAATACAGTATATCATATGAGCAGAGTGCTAGGGTTAATACAGAGTGCTGTGTGCAGGTATAGACAGTGAGCTGTACGTAATACAGTATATCATATGAGCAGAGTGCTAGGGTTAATACAGGGTGCTGTGTGTGCAGGTATAGACAGTGAGCTGTAGGTAATACAGTATATAATGTGAGCACAGTGCTAGGGTTAATACAGGGTGCTGTGTGTGCAGGTATAGGCAGTGAGCTGTAGGTAATACAGTATATCATATGAGCAGAGTGCTAGGGTTAATACAGAGTGCTGTGTGTGCAGGTATAGACAGTGAGCTGTTGGTAATACAGTATATAATGTGAGAAGAGTGCTAGGGTTAATACAGGGTGCAGTGTGTGCAGGTATAGACAGTAAGCTGTAGGTAATACAGTATATAATGTGAGCAGAGCGCTAGGGTTAATACAGAGTGCTGTGTGTGCAGGTATAGACAGTGAGCTGTAGGTAATACAGTATATCATATGAGCAGAGTGCTAGGGTTAATACAAGGAGCTGTGTGTGCAGGTATAGACAGTGAGCTGTAGGTAATACAGTATATCATATGAGCAGAGTGCTAGGGTTAATACAGAGTGCTGTGTGCAGGTATAGACAGTGAGCTGTAGGTAATACAGTATATCATATGAGCAGAGTGCTAGGGTTAATACAGAGTGCTGTGTGCAGGTATAGACAGTGAGCTGTAGGTAATACAGTATATCATATGAGCAGAGTGCTAGGGTTAATACAGGGTGCTGTGTGTGCAGGTATAGACAGTGAGCTGTAGGTAATACAGTATATCATATGAGCAGAGTGCTAGGGTTAATACAGAGTGCTGTGTGTGCAGGTATAGACAGTGAGCTGTTGGTAATACAGTATATAATGTGAGAAGAGTGCTAGGGTTAATACAGGGTGCAGTGTGTGCAGGTATAGACAGTGAGCTGTAGGTAATACAGTATATAATGTGAGCAGAGTGCTAGGGTTAATACAGAGTGCTGTGTGTGCAGGTATAGACAGTGAGCTGTAGGTAATACAGTATATCATATGAGCAGAGTGCTAGGGTTAATACAGGGTGCTGTGTGTGCAGGTATAGACAGTGAGCTGTAGGTAATACAGTATATCATATGAGCAGAGTGCTAGGGTTAATACAGAGTGCTGTGTGCAGGTATAGACAGTGAGCTGTAGGTAATACAGTATATCATATGAGCAGAGTGCTAGGGTTAATACAGAGTGCTGTGTGCAGGTATAGACAGTGAGCTGTAGGTAATACAGTATATCATATGAGCAGAGTGCTAGGGTTAATACAGGGTGCTGTGTGTGCAGGTATAGACAGTGAGCTGTAGGTAATACAGTATATAATGTGAGCACAGTGCTAGGGTTAATACAGGGTGCTGTGTGTGCAGGTATAGGCAGTGAGCTGTAGGTAATACAGTATATCATATGAGCAGAGTGCTAGGGTTAATACAGAGTGCTGTGTGTGCAGGTATAGACAGTGAGCTGTTGGTAATACAGTATATAATGTGAGAAGAGTGCTAGGGTTAATACAGGGTGCAGTGTGTGCAGGTATAGACAGTAAGCTGTAGGTAATACAGTATATAATGTGAGCAGAGTGCTAGGGTTAATACAGAGTGCTGTGTGTGCAGGTATAGACAGTGAGCTGTAGGTAATACAGTATATCATATGAGCAGAGTGCTAGGGTTAATACAAGGAGCTGTGTGTGCAGGTATAGACAGTGAGCTGTAGGTAATACAGTATATCATATGAGCAGAGTGCTAGGGTTAATACAGAGTGCTGTGTGCAGGTATAGACAGTGAGCTGTAGGTAATACAGTATATCATATGAGCAGAGTGCTAGGGTTAATACAGGGTGCTGTGTGTGCAGGTATAGACAGTGAGCTGTAGGTAATACAGTATATCATATGAGCACAGTGCTAGGGTTAATACAGGGTGCTGTGTGTGCAGGTATAGACAGTGAGCTGTAGGTAATACATTATATCATATGAGCAGAGTGCTAGGGTTAATACAGAGGGCTGTGCGTGCAGGTATAGACAGTGAGCTGTAGGTAATACAGTATATCATATGAGCAGAGTGTTAGGGTTAATACAGAGTGCTGTGTGTGCAGGTATAGACAGTGGGCTGTAGGTAATACAGTATATAATGTGAGCAGAGTGCTAGGGTTATTACAGAGTGCTGTGTGTGCAGGTATAGACAGTGAGCTGTAGGTAATACAGTATATAATGTGAGCAGAATGCTAGGGTTAATACAGAGTGCTGTGTGTGCAGGTATAGACAGTGAGCTGTAGGTAATACAGTATATAATGTGAGCAGAATGCTAGGGTTAATACAGAGTGCTGTGTGTGCAGGTATAGACAGTGAGCTGTAGGTAATACAGTATATAATGTGAGCAGAGTGCTAGGGTTAATACAGAGTGCTGTGTGTGCAGGTATAGACAGTGAGCTGTAGGTAATACAGTATATAATGTGAGCAGAATGCTAGGGTTAATACAGAGTGCTGTGTGTGCAGGTAGACAGTGAGCTGTAGGTAATACAGTATAAACACGTAGGTATAAACACACACACATAACCACTTGCTACATTTGCTTTCATATGCATGTAGATAACTTATGTTGTATATGCAGAGAACTGCACTCACTACAGGTTACTGTGTATTCAGAGAGCTGAAAGTGTATAAATTGCACAGAGCTATGCTTGCTATAGGATTTAATGTGTATGCAGAGAGCTGATACTGTGTGTAGAAAGCTGTGCTCAGTTCAGAATGCTATGTTTATAGGGACCAGAACTTGTATTCGTAGATAAATGGGACTCTATAGATGCTGTGTTTACAGATACCTGACGTTTGTTGATAGTTGGGGTCTATAGATGCTGTGTGTACAGGGACCGGATATTGTGTGTGTTGACAGTTGGGGGTCTATAAATGCTCTGTGTATAGGGACAGGATTTTAAGTGTGTAGATAGTTGGGGTCTATAGATGCTGTGTGTACAGGGACCGGATATTGAGTGTGTAGATAGTTCGGGTCCATAGATGCTGTGTGTACAGGCACAGGATTTTGAGTGTGTAGATAGTTGGGGTCTATAAATTCTGTGTGTAAGGGACCATATCTCGAGTGTGTGAATAGTTGGGGCCTATAGATGCTGTGTGTACAGGGACTGGATATTGAGTGTGTAGATAGTTGGGATCTATAGATGCTGTGTGTACAGGGACCGGATATTGTGTGCGTTGATTGTTGGGGTCTATAGATGCTGTGTGTACAGGGACAGGATATTGTGTGTTGATAGTTGGGGTCTATAGATGCTGTGTGTACAGGGACTGGATATTGAGTGTGTAGATAGTTGGGGCTTATAGATGCTGTGTGTACAGGGACTGGATATTGAGTTTGTTGATAGTTGGGGTCTATAGATGCTGTGTGTAAAGGGATTATATCTCAAGTGTGTGGATAGTTGGGGTCTATAGATGCTTTGTTTACAGGGACCGGATATTGAGTGTGTAGATAGTTGGGGTCTATAGATGCTGTGTGTACAGGGACCGGATATTGAGTGTGCAGATAGTTGGGGTCTATAGATGCTGTGTGTAAAGGGATTATATCTCAAGTGTGTGGATAGTTGGGGCCTATAGATGCTTTGTTTACAGGGACCGGATATTGAGTGTGTAGATAGTTGGGGTCTATAGATGCTGTGTGTACAGGGACCGGATATTGAGTGTGTAGATAGTTGGGGTCTATAGATGCTGTGTGTACAGGGACCGGATATTGAGTGTGTAGATAGTTGGGGTCTATAGATGCTGTGTGTACAGGGACACTGGATCTTGAGTGTGTGGATAGTTGGGGCCTATAGATGCTTTGTTTACAGGGACTGGATATTGAGTGTGTAGATAGTTGGGGTCTATAGATGCTGTGTGTACAGGGACCGGATATTGAGTGTGTAGATAGTTGGGGTCTATAGATGCTGTGTGTACAGGGACACTGGATCTTGAGTGTGTGGATAGTTTGGGCCTATAGATAGGATACTTTGTGTGCATATAGCCAATGTTGTGAGTAGGGAGAACAGGGCTCTGTACAATACATTATGTAGAGAAATGTCTTCAGTACAACATTGCTGTAAGGACATCTGAATCTCTGATCTAATTTTCTCTTTTTGTATTTTACACCCCACCTCCTCCCAGTTCCTTATTCCTTGCTATTCTGTAGACCTCCTCTTAAAAAGATCTCTTTCCAGCCCCCGCAGGAGGTGAGCGAGCAAAGGGAATAAAAATAGGAGTAAGGAGAATACAGGGAAATGTCACATCACAGGAACCAAGAGATGGTAAGAGAGAGGCAAAGAGGGGGGAGGGGGAATAGAGGGGCGAGAATCACTGAGAAAGAGGAAGGGAGGGGAGACAAAGGGAAAGAAAAAAGATAGGAGGAATAAGCAAAAGAATGAAGGGGAGGCTTGTTTAGAGATGAGAGAGACTGCAAGACATAGTTTATAGACGTGGAGATGGCAGGAGAGAGAAAAGAGACATGAGATAAAAGGGATGAAGTTAGGCAAAGCAAAAAGTGAAAGACACCACAGGAGATAAGACAGAGAGTTATTGGTGTGAAGCAGAGATGTTTAATGACAGTAAAAAAAAAGAATGAAAACAAGACTGAGAATATATAAAAGAAATGAGTCCAGTCTCTGACAAACACACGTTCTGTTTACACAAACAGCTTCAGACAGGGCAAGAAGAACAGTGTCTGAGAGTGCTATATCTCCAAAACACATAGTCTCAGACACATCAGCTCACAAGCTGAGAAAGAACGGAATAACAGAAATAAAATATACAGTTTAAAGTAAATAGTTAGCTTGGCAAATATATGTCACAGTCACCCCTTCACAGATTCACACATACGTGCAGACACACAAACTAAACACACACTACATACCTACACATACACATGCCCACATACAGACACACACACACACACACATATGCATGCCCACATATAGATGCACACACATGTGCACACACACAAACTAAACACACACTACATACCTACACATACACATGCCCACATACACACACACACACACACATATGCCCACATATAGATGCACACACGTGCACACACACAAACTAAACACTACATACCTACACATACACATGCCCACATACACACACACATATGCATGCCCACATACACACACACACACACATATGCCACATATAGATGCACACAAACAAACTAAACACTACATACCTACACATACACATGCCCATATACACACACACACACATATGCATGCCCACATATAGACACACACACGTGCAGACACACAAACTAAACACACACTACATACCTACACATACACATGCCCACATACACACACACACACATATGCCCACATATAGATGCACACACGTGCACACACACAAACTAAACACTACATACCTACACATACACATGCCCACATACAGACACACACACATATGCATGCCCACATATAGACACACAAACGTGCACACACACAAACTAAACAAACACTACATACCTACACATACACATGCCCACATACAGACACACACATATGCATGCCCACATATAGACACACACACGTGCACACAAACTAAACAAACACTACATACCTACACATACACATGTCCACATACAGACACACACACACACATACACATGTACACATACATAAAGACATCTATACACATGTTTACACACATCTATACACATGCACACATACATACCCACACATACACATGCACACATACATAGCCATATACACATGCACATATACACATACATAAACACATCTATACACATGTATACACACATCTATACACATGCACACATACATACACACACATATACACATGCACACATACATACCCACATACACATGCACACACACACACACACATACACATGCACATGTACACATACATAAACACATATATATATACATGTGTACACACATCTATACACATGCACACATACATACCCACACATACACACACACACACACATACACATGTACACATACATAAACACATCTATACACATGTATACACACATCTATACACATGAACACATACATACCCACACATACACATGCACACATACACCCACACACACACATACACATGCACATGTACACATACATAAACACATCTATACATATGTATACACACATCTATACACATGAACACATACATAGACGCACATACACTGGTAGCTAGATGTGTGCTCACATTGTGTTCATATGGAAGAGGGATATGAGTTCAAGATTAAATTATGTACATTGGAGGAAATTTCTCACCTCTTTTAGGTAACACGAGATGCCCCGGAGAGCTGCAGTCATGGAGGAGGGTGATGCAAGCTAAGAAAGGATAGACAGAGAGAGAAACAAATCACTTCTATAAAAGCAACTGAATTCCCTGACCTCGAAAACAAGAACAGCACCACAAAAAACAAGTAATTAATCCTAAAAACTTAGTTGGGGTCTATAAATTCTGTGTGTAAAGGGACCATATCTCGAGTGTGCGGATAGTTGGGGCCTATAGATGCTGTGTGTACAGGGACCGGATATTGAGTGTGTAGATAGTTGGGATCTATAGATGCTGTGTGTACAGGGACCAGATATTGTGTGCGTTGATTGTTGGGGTCTATAGATGCTGTGTGATAGCTCACTTTATGTGGGAGATTTCAATAATGAAATTCCTGCTCTAAATTAGCCTAGGAGATGCTTTTATGTTTTTTATGCCAGAGTGCTTTAATCGCACAAACTAGTATTATACAGTCATTCAATTTCAACTTAAAATGAAACAACTTATCCTTTTATCATGGAAAATGTTTCACTTTTGCATATGTTAAAGAAATGTTTAATGTCCCTTTAACACATTTATTCTAGTGCTAATCTCACTGTCCCATCCTCATGTTGGTGGATGTTGCTTTGCTCTATTGGAGCTGCACAAAAGATTTGTGTTGATCACTAAACAAATATGTTTTTATTTTTATTATTATTATTATTATTATATTTGTAGAGCGCCAACAGATTCTGCAGCGCTATAAACAAAGGCGGAGTACAACAAAACAATTAAAGGGATCAAATGGGTAGAGGGCCCTGCCAAGAGTGACACTGTTGTAGTCAGCTCTTAAGAAGGTGATCTACAAACAGCTGGACTCTTAGGCTTACATGCTAAGGGGGTTCAGGGGATAGCAATGGAGGAGAGGAACTGGTATAAAGAAAGGTTAGCGTAGGTTGTATGCATCCCTGAACAGTTGAGTCTTTAGGGAGCGCTTGAAGCTTTCAAAATTAGGGGAGAGTCTTGTGGAGCGAGGCAGAGAGTTCCACAAGATGGGAGCCAGTCTGGAGAAGTCCTGTAAACGGGAGTGCGATGAGGTAACAAGAGAGGAGGAAAGTAGGAGGTCATGAGCAGAGTGAAAGGGACGGGAGGGAGAGTATCTGGAGACAAGGTCTGAGATATAGGGGGGAGCAGTGCAGTTGAGGGGTTTGTATGTCAGAGTGAGAATTTTGTGTTTAATCCTGGAGGCAAAAGGAAGCCAGTGAAGGGATTGGCAGAGAAGTGCAGCATGCAGCAGATGAAGAGCGACGTGTAAGGAAAATGAGCCTGGTTAGTCGAATCTGCCACTTTAGTGCTGTTCCCATTGTTTTACAGACCAGTCCTTTAGAATAGGCTTGAGCCAACTTTGTGCTGAAGATGTCCACTTTCCATCTGTGCAGATCAGCAGTTGACATTGTGATTAGTAATAAACCAATACACTGCAGGAGCTGTCCTTTAGGTTAGTGCTGATTCCACTGTCTTTGGGCTTTTACCCAGGCTAGTGCTTTCTAGGTTATTGTTGAGCTCACTATCTGCAGGAGCTGTCCCTTAGGTTATTGTTGAGGTCACTAGCTACAGGAGCTGTCCCCTAATTTATCACTGAGCATACTAGCTACAGGAGCTGTCCCGTAAGTTATCGCTGAGCTCCCTATCTGCAGGAGCTGTCCCCTAGGTTATTGCAGAGCTCACTATCTGCAGGAGCTGTCCCCTAGGTTGGTGCTGAATGCAGTATTTACAGGAGCTGTCCCCTAGGTTAGTGCTGATCTCGGAATTTACAGGAGCTGTTCCCTAGGTTAGTGCTGAATGTAGTATTTACAGGAGCTGTCCCCTAGGTTAGTGCTAATCTCAGTATTTACAGGAGCTGTCCCCTAGGTTAGTGCTGATCTCAGTATTTACAGGAGCTGTTCCCTAGGTTAGTGCTGAATGTAGTATTTACAGGAGCTGTCCCCTAGGTTAGTGCTGATTTCAGTATTTACAGGAGCTGCCCCCTAGGTTAGTGCTGATCTCAGTATTTACAGGAGCTGTCCCCTAGGTTAGTGCTAATCTCAGTATTTACAGGAGCTGTCCCCTAGGTTAGTGCTGATCTCAGTATTTACAGGAGCTATCCCCTAGATTAGTGCTGATCTCAGTATTTACAGGAGCTGCCCTCTAGGTTAGCGCTTATCTCAGTATTTACAGGAGCTGTCCCCTAGGTTAGTGCTAATCTCAGTATTTACAGGAGCTGTCTCCTAGGTTAGTGCTAATCTCAGTATTTACAGGAGCTGTCCCCTAGTTTAGTGCTTATCTCAGTATTTACAGGAGCTGTCCCCTAGGTTAGTGCTTATCTCAGTATTTACAGGAGCTGTCCCCTAGGTTAGTGCTTATCTCAGTATTTAAAGGAGCTGTCCCCTAGGTTAGTGCTGATCTTAGTATTTACAGGAGCTGTCCCCTAGGTTAATGCTGAATGCAGTATTTACAGGAGCTGTCCCCTAGGTTAGTGCTGATCTCAGTATTGACAGGAGCTGTCCCCTAGGTTAGTAATGATCTCAGTATTTACAGGAACTGTCCCCTAGGTTAGTGCTGATCTCAGTATTTACAGGAGTTGTCCCCTAGGTTAGTGCTAATCTCAGTATTTACAGCAGTTGTCCCCTAGGTTAGTGCTGATCTCAGTATTTACAGGAGTTGTCCCCTAGGTTAGTGCTGATCTTAGTATTTACAGGAGCTGTCCCCTAGGTTAGCGCTAATCTCAGTATTTACAGGAGTTGTCCCCGAGGTTAGTGCTGATCTCAGTATTTACAGGAGCTGTCCCCTAGGTTAGTGCTGATCTCAGTATTTACAAGAGCTGTCCCTAGGTTAGTGCTGATCTTAGTATTTACAGGAGCTGTCCCTAGGTTAGTGCTGATCTCAGTATTTACAGGAGCTGTCCCTAGGTTAGTACTGAGCTCAGTATTTGAAGGAGCTTTTCTCACTATCTACCAGAGATGCTGCCTAGGTATGTGTCGATTTTACAATCTGCAGGAGTTGTCCCCTAGGTTAGTGCTGATGTCACTATCGGCAGGAGTCGTCCCTTAGGTTAGTGCTAATTACCCAATCTCCAGACGCTGCCCCCTAGGTTAGTGCTGATCTCAGTATTTACAGGAGCTGTCCTATAGGTTAGTGCTGAACGCAGTATTTACAGGAGCTGTCCCTAGGTTAGTACTGAGCTCAGTATCTGAAGGAGCTTTTCTCACTATCTACCAGAGATGATGCCTAGGTATGTGTCGATCTTACAATCTGCAGGAGTTGTCCCCTAGGTTAGTGCTGATGTCACTATCTGCAGGAGTCGTCCCTTAGGTTAGTGCTAATTACCCTATCTCCAGACTCTGTCCCCTAGGTTAGTGCTGATCTCAGTATTTACAGGAGCTGTCCCCTAGGTTAGTGCTAATCTCAGTATTTACAGGAGTTATCCCCTAGGTTAGTGCTGATCTCAGTATTTACAGGAGCTGTCCCCTAGGTTAGTGCTGAATGCAGTATTTACAGGAGCTGTCCCCTAGGTTAGTGCTGATCTCAGTATTTACAGGAGCTGTCCCCTAGTTTAGTGCTGATCTCAGTATTTACAGGAGCTGTTCCTAGGTTAGTACTGAGCTCAGTATCTGAAGGAGCTTTTCTCACTATCTTCCAGAGATGCTGCCTTGGTATGTGTCGATCTTACAATCTGCAGGAGTAGTCCCCTAGTTTAGTGCTTATCTTAGCATTTACAGGAGCTGTCCCCTAGGTTAGTGCTGATCTCAGTATTTACAGGAGCTATCCCCTAGGTTAGTGCTGATCTCAGTATTTACAGGAGCTGCCCCCTAGGTTAGTGCTTATCTCAGTATTTACTGGAGCTGTCCCCTAGGTTAGTGCTTATCTCAGTATTTACAGGAGCTGTCCCCTAGGTTAGTGCTTATCTCAGTATTTACAGGAGCTGTCCCCTAGGTTAGTGCTGATCTTAGTATTTACAGGAGCTGTCCCCTAGGTTAGTGCTGAATGCATTATTTAAAGGAGCTGTCCCCTAGGTTAATGCTGAATGCAGTATTTACAGGAGTTGTCCCCTAGGTTAGTGCTGATCTCAGTATTTACAGGAGCTGTCCCCTAGGTTAGTGCTAATCTCAGTATTTACAGGAACTGCCCCCTAGGTTAGTGCTGATCTCAGTATTTACAGGAGCTGTCCCCTAGGTTAGTGCTGATCTCAGTATTTACAAGAGCTGACCCTAGGTTAGTGTTGATCTTAGTATTTACAGGAGCTGTCCCTGGGTTAGTGCTGATCTCAGTATTTACAGGAGCTGTCCCTAGGTTAGTACTGAGTTCAGTATATGAAGGAGCTTTCCCCTAGGTTATTGCAGAGCTCAGTATTTGTAGGAGCTGTCCTATGGGTTAGTGCTGAACGCAGTATTTACAGGAGCTATCCCTAGGTTAGTACTGAGCTCAGTATCTGAAGGAGCTTTTCTCACTATCTACCAGAGATGCTGCCTAGGTATGTGTCGATCTTACAATCTGCAGGAGTTGTCCCCTAGGTTAGTGCTGCTGTCACTATCTGCAGGAGTCCTCCCTTAGGTTAGTGTTAATTACCCTATCTCCAGACGCTGTCCCCTAGGTTAGTGCTGATCTCAGTATTTATAGCAGCTGTCCCCTAGGTTAGTGCTAATCTCAGTATTTACAGAAGTTGTCCCCTAGATTAGTGCTGATCTCAGTATTTATATATAGTTTTTACAGGAGCTGTCCCCTAGGTTAGTGCTGATCTCAGTATTTACAGGAGCTGTCCCCTAGTTTAGTGCTGATCTCAGTATTTACAGGAGCTGTCCCCTAGGTTAGTGCTGATCTCAGTATTTACAGGAGCTGTCCCTAGGTCAGTACTGATCTTAGTATTTACAGGAGCTGTCCCTAGGTTAGTACTGAGCTCAGTATCTGAATGAGCTTTCCCCTAGGTTATTGCAGAGCTCAGTATTTCTAGGAGCTGACCCATAGGTTAGTGCTGAACGCAGTATTTACAGGAGCTGTCCCTAGGTTAGTTACTGAGCTCAGTATCTGAAGGAGCTTTTCTCACTATCTTCCAGAGATTCTGCCTAGGTATGTGTCGATCTTACAATCTGCAGGAGTTGTCCCCTAGGTTAGTACTGATGTCACTATCTGCAGGTGTTGTCCCTTAGTTTAGTGATAATTGCCCTATCTTCAGACGCTGGCCCCTAGGTTGGTGCTGATCTTAGTATCTACAGGAGCTGTCCCCTAGGTTAGCGCTGATCTCACTATCTACAGGAGCTGTCCCCTAGGTTAGTGCTGATCTCAGTATTTACGGGAGCTGTCCCCTAGGTTAGTGCTAATCTCAGTATTTACAGGAGTTATCCCCTAGGTTAGTTCTGATCTCAGTATTTACAGGAGCTGTCCCCTAGGTTAGTGCTGAATGCAGTATTTACAGGAGCTGTCCCCTAGGTTAGTGCTGATCTCAGTATTTACAGGAGCTGTCCCCTAGGTTAGTGCTGATCTCAGTATTTACAGGAGCTGTCCCCTAGGTTAGTGCTAATCTCAGTATTTACAGGAGTTGTCCCCTAGGTTAGTGCTGATCTCAGTATTTACAGGAGCTGTCCCCTAGGTTAGTGCTGAATGCAATATTTACAGGAGCTGTCCCCTAGGTTAGTGCTGATCTCAGTATTTACGGGAGCTGTCCCCTAGGTTAGTGCTAATCTCAGTATTTACAGGAGTTATCCCCTAGGTTAGTTCTGATCTCAGTATTTACAGGAGCTGTCCCCTAGGTTAGTGCTGAATACAGTATTTACAGGAGCTGTCCCCTAGGTTAGTGCTGATCTCAGTATTTACAGGAGCTGTCTCCTATGTTAGTGCTAATCTCAGTATTTACAGGAGTTGTCCCCTAGGTTAGTGCTGATCTCAGTATTTACAGGAGCTGTCCCCTAGGTTAGTGCTGAATGCAATATTTACAGGAGCTGTCCCCTAGGTTAGTGCTGATCTCGGTATTTACAGGAGCTGTCCCCTAGGTTAGTGCTGAATGCAGTATTTACAGGAGCTGTCCCCTAGGTTAGTGCTGATCTCAGTATTTACAGGAGCTGTCCCCTAGTTTAGTGCTGATCTCAGTATTTACAGGAGCTGTCCCCTAGGTTAGTGCTGATCTCAGTATTTACAGGAGCTGTCCCCTAGGTTAGTGCTGATCTCAGTATTTACAGGAGCTGTCCCTAGGTTAGTGCTGATCTTAGTATTTACAGGAGCTGTCCCCTAGGTTAGTGCTGATCTCAGTATTTACAGGAGCTGTCCCCTAGGTTAGTGCTGATCTCAGTATTTACAGGAGCTGTCCCTAGGTTAGTGCTGATCTTAGTATATACTGGAGCTGTCCCCTAGGTTAGTGCTGATCTCAGTATTTACAGGAGCTGTCCCTAGGTTAGTACTGAGCTCAGTATCTGAAGGAGCTTTCCCCTAGGTTATTGCAGAGCTCAGTATTTGTAGGAGCTGTCCTATAAGTTAGTGCTGAACGCAGTATTTAAAGGAGCTGTCCCTAGGTTAGTACTGAGCTCAGTATCTAAAGGAGCTTTTCTCACTATCTACCAGAGATGCTGCCTAGGTATGTGTCGATCTTACAATCTGCAGGAGTTGTCCCCTAGGTTAGTGCTGATGTCACTATCTGCAGGAGTCGTCCCTTAGGTTAGTGCTAATTGCCCTATCTCCAGACGCTGGCCCCTAGGTTGGTTCTGATCTTAGTATCTACAGGAGCTGTCCCCTAGGTTAGCGCTGATCTCACTATCTACAGGAGCTGTCCCCTAGGTTAGTGCTGATCTCACTAGCTACAGGAGCTGTGCCCTAGGTTAGTGCTGATCTCACTAGCTACAGGAGCTGTCCCCTAGGTTAGTGCTGATCTCACTAGCTACAGGAGCTGTGCCCTAGGTTAGTGCTGATCTCACTAGCTACAGGAGCTGTCCCCTAGGTTAGTGCTGATCTCACTAGCTACAGGAGCTGTCCCCTAGGTTAGTGCTGATCTCACTAACTACAAACGATTTTCCTTAGGTTATTGCTGATCTCACTAGCTACAGGAGCTGTCCCCTAGGTTATTGCTGATCTCACTAGCTACAGGAGCTGTGCCCTAGGTTATTGCTGATCTCACTAGCTACAGGAGCTGTCCCCTAGGTTAGTGCTGATCTCACTAACTACAAACGATTTTCCTTAGGTTATTGCTGATCTCACTAGCTACAGGAGCTGTCCCCTAGGTTATTGCTGATCTCACTATCTCCAGGTGCTGTCCCATGGGCTGGTATTGATGGTGCTTACTCCCACTATATGTAGGAGCTGTTCTTCAGTTATTTCCAGCTTCTGTAATAGCTTTCACTGATTCACTCTATAGAGCTGCTCCTATTTAGCACTGTTCTCACTCTTTACAGGAGTTCCCCCTCTAGCTGCTGCCAATATAGCACTCAACACAATCTGTCTGTTAGATTACTGCTGATGTGCACTCTGCGGGAGCAGCAAACTGCCTCAAATTCATTACAGTTTTTATCACATCACCTGACTGCCACAGGCCAGAAAAAATGTGATGCCATAATGTTAAAGCAAATTAAACACCTGCTGCCTGAATTAGGTTTCTTTCTGTTTCACTGTCACCAAAATTCTATATTTTCCCAATATATCTACTACTAGCTGATAAAGCCCATTGTTCCATAAGTCGTATTGAACTGCATAATTTAGGTAATAAATCACATGAATGGACATTGTACACTAGATTTTTCATTGCATAAATGTTTTGTAGATGATCCATTGATACAGCCCACCTGGGAGTGTTTTTGTAACAATGTATAGTTTTGCTTATTTTTAATAACATTGTAATGATTTTCAGACTCCTAACCAAGCCCCATTGCGTCAGATGAATGAGCATTTACAGACTCCTGTTTGTTATCTGTCTTTTCATATGCAGGGAAGGGAGAGGGGGTGCTCTACTTGTTTTCCCAGCCCCTTTCACTGTGTGTCCCAGACTAAACTCATCAACAGTGCTAAACTGGGAGTTTCTAAGTACTTTTTAAAAGGTTTTATACTGGATTTTAGCTCAGTTCCTGTGCATATTCTTCTTTATAGTAGTGCCAATTACATGCAGTTATATGGAAACTGGTGTACACTGTCCCTTTAATTTACCCCTTTATAAAATATTTTTTAATAACTACATTTTTCATATTTGTTGTCACTCATGTTCTATCTCTTCTCTGTTGTTCTATCCATAAAATGGCCTATGTGTGGCGAGATCAGACGACATATAAATAGCATGTATGATGATGCTATCTGGTCATTTCTGAAGATGGTCTGTGAAGCGCATATATTTAAATTACAATTTTTTTTAATTTGAAAACAGTAATAAAAGCATATTGCAAATTTACAGAATTGTGAATGCTGTATCACTCTAATGCTGCCTTTGCTTTTTATGTCCCTTAATGGTTCTTTCTAAATCAGTTTCACTGCTGACATTTGCTCGTTTAATTGGTATGCAAAAGGGTATTCTGTGTCTCACAGTCATATTTTATGTCTTTTTAGAGACTAGCACAAAACACTGCAAAGCAAATCAGGTTTAAAGCTTTGCTATAGCTGTATATCACTTTTATTAAACAATATCAAGTATTTGTCAATAGAAGAATTGTCTTGGCGTAGCTATGTATTGGGCTAAATAGTATGAATTTATGATAGTGACATTCACCTCTGTTAAAATGTCAGCATTTGACCTTATTATAATTATACTTTGCCCTGCATTAATACACTGGTAACTTATACCTGTCTCAAGTTTTATAAGCCAATACTAGGATGAACTTAGATGAATATGTAGGGGACAATCTCTTAGTCATTTTAAAGGAGCCTTAAAAGGACAAAAAAAAAAAAAAAAGGTTCTTTCATGGTTCAGATAGAGAATACAATTTAAAAAAAATTTCCAACTTACTTCAATTATCAAGTTTGCTTGTTCTCATGTTATTCTTTGTTGAAAAGATGTCTAGATATGTAGTGTGCACATACCTGAAGAACTACATGGCAGGAAATAGTGCTGGCATCAAGTGCTTTTGCTAATGTATAACATTGTTGCAAAACTCCAGCCATATAGTACAGCAGACACGTGCAAACTCCTTAGTTTACCTTACTGCTTTTTAACAAAGGATAACAAGAAAAGAAATTAAATTTGATAATATAAGTAAATTAGAAACTTGTTTAAAATTGTATGTTCTATTTGAATCATGAAAGAAGATTTTGGGGTTTTATGTCCCTTTAAACTCAAAACCAATACCGCATAAAAATTACAGGTGGAGCGCAATCGATAGCACGGGGTGCACTATCTTGCATTTGATCTTGTGCTAAGAATAACACACAATATGGTACAAGTGGATGGCTTAAAATTAAACCAGAGCATCTTAACGGCCAAAACATTTTATACTTTTAATAGATAGCGCAGGGAACGCTGTTAACTCGATCATAGCCTTTGTATTACAAGTAGTGATTTAAGTGTTGCACATAAGTACAGTCCAAAATAGCGCTGTCAAATTTAGTAGACTTGTGCAGCACTGAATAAATCGGAACAAATATTCTGAAAACATTTTTTTTTTCAGAATATTCGTTTGCAGCTATTCGTTTTAAACAAATGTAAACATTATTTACTGTAGGTAAAAAAAGTATCACCTACAGTTTAATACCTACCTATAGCACGCTGGGGGGTCGCACTTATCCCAACTCTGTGAAGTAGGGTCAGGATTAGCACCGCTCTGTGAAGTAGGGTCAGGATTAGCACCGCTCTGTGAAGTAGGGTCAGGATTAGCGCCGCTCTGTGAAGTAGGGTCGGAATTAGCGTGGCTCTGTGAAGTAGGGTCGGGAATAGCGCCGCTCTGTGAAGTAGGGTCAGGATTAGTGCCGCTCTGTGAAATAGGGTCGGAATTAGCGCCGCTCTGTGAAATAGGGTCGGGATTAGTGCCGCTCTGTGAAGTGGAGCCACGCTTATCCTAACCCTGTGAAGTAGGGTAAGGATTAGCGCCGCTCTGTGAAGTAGGGTCGGGATTAGCACCGCTCTGTGAAGTAGGGTCGGGATTAGCGCCGCTCTGTGAAGTAGGGTCGGGATTAGCGCCACTCTGTGAAGTAGAGTCAGGATTAGCACCGCTCTGTGAAGTAGGGTTGGGATTAGCGCCGCTCTGTGAAGTGGAGCCGCACTAATCCCAACTCTGTGAAGTAGGGTCAGGATTAGCGCCGCCCTGTGAAGTAGGGTCAGTATTAGCGCCGCTCTGTGAAGTAGGGTCTGGATTAGCGGCGCTCTGTGGAGTAGGGTCGGGATGAGCGCTGCTCTGTGAAGTAGGGTCGGGATTAGCGCCGCTCTGTAAAGTAGGGTTGGGATTAGCACTGCTCTGTAAAGTAGTTGGGTTTAGCGCCGCTCCTTGAAGTAGGGTCGGGATTAGCGCTGCTATGTGAAGTAGGGTCGGGATTAGCGCCGCTCTGTGAAGTAGGGTCGGGATTAGCGCCGCTCTGTGGGCTCTGTGAAGAATGATAAATAAAAATGATTTATCTTTAATTAATTGCTAAGGTACCTTTATAATGAATATGATCAAGTAATAAAGCAACATGAATATGTTGAGTCAAATTAAGAAGCTGTAATTTAAATTCAAAGCCCGGTGGCTTCCTAACGTTTATCATGCAAAATAAAATCCTGAAGTTTTCCTATTTTACAAATTTTGCATACTGAAGATATTTAAAGGAACATGAAGCCCAATTTTGGTTATTTCACAATTCAAATAGAGCATACAAATTAAATTACTTTCCAACTGACTTCATTCTCTTGGTATCCATTGTTAAAGGAGTAGAAATGCACTAGGTTGAAAAGTGTGACCAATGACAAGACACACATATATGCAGCCACAAATTAGCAGCTAGCTCTCATTATTGTATTGCTTCCTCTGAGCCTACCTAGGTAAGCTGTTCAACAAAGGATGCCAAGAGAACAAAGCAAATGAGATAATACAAGTAAATAGGAAAGTTGTTTAACATTGCATGTTTTATCTCAAATGTAGAAATTTCATTTTGACTTTAGTGACACTTTTATCTTGCTAACTATATGGAATTAATTTGTAGAAAAAAAGAGGTTTGAGGATTTATTATTATTATTATTTATTATTATTATTTATTTGATTAAAATAAAAAAATATAGAGTAATATTTTGAGTTTTAAAAAATGTGTTGAGTTTGTTACTATACTATATATATATATATATAAACACATATATACATACATATATAATTATGTGTAATCATACAAACTGCAAGGCACATTGCAGCTGTAATTGAATATAAACCAACAGCGAAACGAGAATAATAAGCGATGGAAGGAATATGAGATATTAAGAAGATGCTTATTCTCCGATATTCCATTCACAATTCTACATAATTGCTATGTGTATATGTTGTTCTAGAGAGTCTGAATCACACACAGCTGGTGGGAGCCAGTGGAGGAGTAATTTGCATCACCTCAATAGTAACCAACCATTCTTGTTTATGTCTTATACACAAAATATGTGTTATAAAGCCAATAAGTAAATGCAGAGACCGTAGAACATTCTATCAGAGCTTGAACAGTGATTCTTTTTCTTTTACCCTAAGAGATGATGACTTAGGATGACTAATGTTTAGTAGTTTGATTCTGTAGGAGGTAGATTACTCAGGGGTAAGTCACTTTTGTATTGTGCCCTACACAGGTTCTACTAAAACACAGTTGTATAATTATATAGTTGCACAGCTATAGAATTTAAGAGACACTTTTGAATTCTGAGATTTCATTATTTAATCATTTTTAGTTCATAAGTATTTGTTTAACCTTTGTAAAGAGGTTGGCAGGGGCGTATTAAGGCATAGGCCAACAAGGCCGGTGCCTAGGGCAGCAGATTTTTAAGGGGCAGCAGAATTTTGGGTCCCTAGGGCCACTCTACTGAACTCAGGGCCGTGTGGCTAAATCAACCAAGTACTAATGACTTAAATGGCTGGCCCGGCTATTGCTATCCTATGGGATTGTATGCGGGTGCGCATGACGTGGTGACGGTGGAGGCGGAGCTCACTTGTGCAGCCTGGCCTGGACTGAGAGGGAATGCGGTATTCTTCCTGGCTCCACCGCGTGATTGAGACTCACACAGACTACACAGTGCAGTGTGCACTACAACGTGACCACTGTGAAACAGCATATGCCTTTCTCCCTTCAATACATCTTCATTAGGCATTAAAATACTTAAACGGATTAGTCACTAAATACTTGTACATTTACTGTTTGTCTATCTGTCATACATGCAAAGAATAAGTATTTATTGCTGAATCTATACAACTATGTGACTTAAAACACAACTGAAAATATGTTGTATGCATTTAATACATTCAGAAACAATACAAGTATATACTTTATTATGATTGTATCATGTGACTTTTCACCCTAGGATACAATTCCTAAACCTATCATAACTACTGTTGTATTTTTTAAGTATTTTTAAAGGCCAGTTTGTATATTCATTACATATTTATCCAAGCAGATATTTTGCTTAAATAACTGTCAATCACCAAAGAAGATGTTTAAGGTTAAACAACTACCTACTGACAAACTATCATACAGTGAAGGATATTTTGTATTATATAAACACTTTAATCATCTTACTTGCAAAATAATATCTTAATATATATATATATATATATATATATATATATATATATATATATATATATATATATATATATATATATATATATGTGTGTGTGTGTGTGTGTGTGTGTGTGTGTGTGTGTGTGTGTGTGACCAGAGTGAATGCAAGCCCTGGTGAACATCTACTTAAAAAGCCATTATTTTTTTTATTTTTTACACCCTGCCCCAAAAATATTATGTCTAAAAAAAGGTCTTAAACCTGGGGTGGGGTGGGGGGCAGCAGAATTTTGAGTGCCTAGGGCAGCACAAAACCTAAATACGCCCCTGGAGGTTGGGCATGTAGTTGTTATACCCATGCTCTGCCATACTGGTCCTGGGCACAGCCAGTGATTGGCAGATTGGTGCATAAGCTTCTCCTAATGGGCTCTGTGTCCTGTTCACCATAGCAATCACTGCGGTACCTAATGGTGCATGTTTTTAAAGGGACATTCTAAGGCAGAAATTGCATGCTCTATTTCATCGAAAAGTATCATTTTTGAATCACTAACTCTGCATACTTTTGCAAATGTGCTAAACACATAGGTAAATGTCTACTTGGGAGCCTAAAGTATTGCAGCCCCTGAGCAGAATGCTGCTGTTGTTTTGTGCAGCTGCTTTTTCCTTATTGGCTCCAAAGTTAGACTTTACTTCCATGTTAAGACCTTAGGCAGCTATGGTTTGTAATGTAAAAATTACGTGACTATTAACTATTATTTAACTATTAATGACCTGCGATTTTTGCAGTAGAACCTGCATATAACCTCTTTTAGGAGTATTATAGACATACTTACCAAGGGATATTAGCAATAATGAGATTATTTTATTACTGCATCAACATTTCTCTTTAACTAATTAGGGGTTCCTTTATAATTGTGCGAACGGACATGATCCGCTATAGCCAACAGCATACGGCCGCTAGCAGGGGTGTCAATCAACCCGATCATATTCGATCGGGTTGATTTCCCGCGATGTCTGTCCGGCGCCTCAGAGCAGATGGACAGGTTATGGAGCAGCGGTCTTTAGAGCGTTGCTTCATAACTTGTGTTTCTGGTGAGCCTGAAGGCTCGCCAGAAACGCAGGGCATAAAGCTCCGCTCGGAGCTTGATAAATAGACCCCTTATTGTCAACTACTAGTTGTTATTGATATGCAGATATAGAAGCTCTCTCTGATAATATATATATATATATGTACATTATACATAGAAGCTCTCTCTGATAATATATATATATATATGTACATTATACATAGAAGCTCTCTCTGATAATATATATATATATGTACATTATACATAGAAGCTCTCTCTGATAATATATATATATATATGTACATTATACATAGAAGCTCTCTCTGATAATATATATATATATGTACATTATACATAGAAGCTCTCTCTGATAATATATATATATGTACATTATACATAGAAGCTCTCTCTGATAATATATATATATATGTACATTATACATAGAAGCTCTCTCTGATAATATATATATATATGTACATTATACATAGAAGCTCTCTCTGATAATATATATATATATGTACATTATACATAGAAGCTCTCTCTGATAATATATATATATATGTACATTATGCATAGAAGCTCTCTCTGATAATATATATATATATGTACATTATACATAGAAGCTCTCTCTGATAATATATATATATATATATGTACATTATACATAGAAGCTCTCTCTTATAATATATATATATGTACATTATACATAGAAGCTCTCTCTGATAATATATATATATGTACATTATACATAGAAGCTCTCTCTGATAATATATATATATATGTACATTATACATAGAAGCTCTCTCTTATAATATATATATATGTACATTATACATAGAAGCTCTCTCTTATAATATATATATATATATATGTACATTATACATAGAAGCTCTCTATGATAATATATATATATGTACATTATACATAGAAGCTCTCTCTGATAATATATATATATGTACATTATACATAGAAGCTCTCTCTGATAATATATATATATATGTACATTATACATAGAAGCTCTCTCTGATAATATATATACAGTATATGCACATTATACATAGAAGCTCTCTCTTATAATATATATATATGTACATTATACATAGAAGCTCTCTCTGATAATATATATATATATATGTACATTATACATAGAAGCTCTCTCTGATAATATATATATATATATATATATATGTACATTATACATTGAAGCTCTCTCTGATAATATATATACAGTATATGCACATTATACATAGAAGCTCTCTCTTATAATATATATATATGTACATTATACATAGAAGCTCTCTCTGATAATATATATACAGTATATGCACATTATACATAGAAGCTCTCTCTGATAATATATATACAGTATATGTACATTATACATAGAAGCTCTCTCTGATAATATATATATATATATATATATATATATATGTACATTATACATAGAAGCTCTCTCTGATAATATATATATATATGCACATTATACATAGAAGCTCTCTCTGATAATATATATACAGTATATGCACATTATACATAGAAGCTCTCTCTGATAATATATATATATGTACATTATACATAGAAGCTCTCTCTGATAATATATATATATATGTACATTATACATAGAAGCTCTCTCTGATAATATATATATATATGTACATTATACATAGAAGCTCTCTCTGATAATATATATATATGTACATTATACATAGAAGCTCTCTCTGATAATATATATATATATATGTACATTATACATAGAAGCTCTCTCTGATAATATATATATATATGTACATTATACATAGAAGCTCTCTCTGATAATATATATATATATGTACATTATACATAGAAGCTCTCTCTGATAATATATATATATGTACATTATACATAGAATCTCTCTCTGATAATATATATATATATATATATATATATATATATATATATATATATATATATATATATATATATATACATTATACATAGAAGCTCTCTCTGATAATATATATATATATGTACATTATACATAGAAGCTCTCTCTGATAATATATATATATGTACATTATACATAGAAGCTCTCTCTGATAATATATATATATATATATATATATATATATATATATATATATATGTACATTATACATAGAAGCTCTCTCTGATAATATATATATATATATATATATATATATATATATATATATGTACATTATACATAGAAGCTCTCTCTGATAATATATATATATGTACATTATACATAGAAGCTCTCTCTAATAATATATATATATATGTACATTATACATAGAAGCTCTCTCTGATAATATATATATGTACATTATACATAGAAGCTCTCTCTGATAATATATATATATATGTACATTATACATAGAAGCTCTCTCTGATAATATATATATATGTACATTATACATAGAAGCTCTCTCTGATAATATATATATATGTACATTATACATAGAAGCTCTCTCTGATAATATATATATATGTACATTATACATAGAAGCTCTCTCTGATAATATATATATATGTACATTATACATAGAAGCTCTCTCTGATAATATATATATATGTACATTATACATAGAAGCTCTCTCTGATAATATATATATATATATATATATATATGTACATTATACATATAAGCTCTCTCTGATAATATATATATATATATATGTACATTATACATAGAAGCTCTCTCTGATAATATATATATATATGTACATTATACATAGAAGCTCTCTCTGATAATATATATATATATGTACATTATACATAGAAGCTCTCTCTGATAATATATATATATATATATATATATATGTACATTATACATAGAAGCTATCTCTGATAATATATATATATATATATATATATATATATATATATATATATATATATATATATATATATATATATATATATGTACATTATACATAGAAGCTATCTCTGATAATATATATATATGTACATTATACATAGAAGCTCTCTCTGATAATATATATATATGTACATTATACATAGAAGCTCTCTCTGATAATATATATATATATATATATATATATATATATATATATATATGTACATTATACATAGAAGCTCTCTCTGATAATATATATATATATATGTACATTATACATAGAAGCTCTCTCTGATAATATATATATATATATATATGTACATTATACATAGAAGCTCTCTCTGATAATATATATATATGCACATTATACATAGAAGCTCTCTCTGATAATATATATATATATGTACATTATACATAGAAGCTCTCTCTGATAATATATATATATATATATATATGTACATTATACATAGAAGCTCTCTCTGATAATATATATATATATATATGTACATTATACATAGAAGCTCTCTCTGATAATATATATATATATATATGTACATTATACATAGAAGCTCTCTCTGATAATATATATATATATGTACATTATACATAGAAGCTCTCTCTGATAATATATATATATATGTACATTATACATAGAAGCTCTCTCTAATAATATATATATATATGTACATTATACATAGAAGCTCTCTCTGATAATATATATATATATATATGTACATTATACATAGAAGCTCTCTCTGATAATATATATATATATATGTACATTATACATAGAAGCTCTCTCTGATAATATATATATATGTACATTATACATAGAAGCTCTCTCTGATAATATATGTATGACAATTGGAAGGATAAAAGGCTGAGTTGACCTTCTGTCTATTAGCTGCAACAAGGTTAGAACATTGTATTTGGCTAAGTAACCTGCTACGACATCTCACATTAATTTGATAGTTCATCTAGCTATGAAATACCATGTAGTTTTCTTATTAATTAAGGAGGCAACCAACTACAGAGATGGGTTTCACATGTTGTACATTGTCAGTAAGATGTAGCTGAATAACACTAGGCACAATGTAGAAATAACCCAGATCTGGCTCATCCTATCACCATTAGGAATAAAATACTCCAAATCTCGTCAAAGACAGTCAGCGGATAATAAGCAAAAGCTTAAAGCTTGCTGTCTGTGCTATACATTAATTTATACAAGGGTAGACATGAAACGTGCCCTATTATGCACACAACATACCAATAGCCAATCAAACTGGCAGGTTACTAGTTTTAAACTTGATTTATGTTGACATTTTTCAGGAGAAAATATGTAATTATAATTTAAGTTGCTTTTCCATGTCATTAATTTGCATGTATTTTCTTGTTCATTCAGATTATATTAGCAAAGGATATTTGCAGATCATATATATATATAAAATCTGCAAATATCCTAATAATGTGCATGTGTGTTTATATATATATATATATATATATATATATATATATATATATATATATATATATATATACTGTATATATATATATATATATATATATATATACACACACAGTATATACACAATTATATATAAAATGTGTATGTATATATATATATATATTATTTTTTATTTTTTTCTGTGTGTGTGTGTGACAGCTTTTTCCAACGTAGTGAGCAAAATGATAACATTTATGTGACTCGCCCCTTATAATATGCATCTCAACAAAAGGTTATTATCACATAAAGTAATGAGACGTCTTCATCTTATCATGTAGTAAAACATCACTTTTATTGCTTTTGTAAAATTTCGCACAAAGGAGCAGTTAAGCTACATAGTACTGTACCGGATGTTTTTATTTCCAGTGCAATGGAAAGAACAATGTTGTGATTAAATATCTTTGTGTGTGCGATTTTAATAAAAGCCACAATGATGAGTTGCCTTAAAGAACGACTAAGGTCTGTTCAGGAATGCGTTAGGATCATTACCATATGACTGTGTGTACCTTTATACGGCTTGTTTTATGACATTTTAAGATGAAGTGTTTTGATTACTTGAAACACTAATAGCAAACATTTATACGCATATTACACATCCGAGTTACACACAATTAAATGAAGAAAAACCTAGCTTAAATAATAAATATAAACAGGTTTACACAAATGTGTATCAGACTAGATTACAAGTAGAATGCAAAAATATTAGCGTTATTGTCCGTTAACATTGATCAAATACAATTCCTAGCGCTTTTATTTGTCTGATCATATTACAAGTCAACAGTTTATTAACTAGTATGCGCCAGTTGAATAGCACTGGTGTGTTAATTACTGACGTTAGTTTGCTGGGAGCACATATTTAGTTTGCTCTTGTGCGGTAGCATTTACTTTAAACTTGTAAGACCTTGCGTAAAGGATTAGGGCTAATTAAAAGTTGCATTAAACAGTATTACATGCATTCACATTAACAGTTACACTCATATATATACACTATCTCATAAAAAATATTCACATATTTTTAAAAATAGTTAGAAGGGTATATGGTGTATTACAAGGTATTTAAATGAAAAGGGCTATATGCATGTGTATGACATATGCTTTGAAGCCCTTTCCACCCAAATACCTGAAAATAATAAAAATAATTTTAAATACATTTTTATATATTTAATTATGTGTTTGACTGTGTATCTACAGTAAATATTTTACATTCCAAGGGGAAAATGTTCTATGTATTTTTAAATATATGTTTTATCCTAGGTGAAGAACATTTGAATGTAAAATATTCATGACTAACTTCAGGTTAGTGCTGTAGGTATAACTCCTGTCGGGTTAGTGCACGAATGATGTGTTAGGTTTTTTCCAGTTTGCGCTCTCCATTGATGTTTATAAGAAGAAGAAGAAAGTGCAGTCGCAATATTCTAAGTCCTAAAGTTAGCACGTGGCTGCTTTCACTCGCGTTCAAACATTTTACTTTCAACCTGTAACCCATGCGCATTAATAGTTTTCTTCTGGCAGTGTTTATGCGTGAGCAAAAGAGTTTGCTAAAAAGTGCACCACTTGTAATCTGGTAAAAATGTATGTATGTTTTTTTATACGCCACTAGAAAACTTTATTTTGTTTAACAATAAGAAACTAGGTAAGACTGCGGAAAAAAGGATTTGATTTTGTAAAAAATTACACAACAATTTGAATTTAAAGGGACACTGAACCCAATTTTTTTCTTTTGTGATTCAGATAGAGCATGCAATTTTAAGCAACTTTCTTAATTTACTCCTATTATCAATTTTTCTTCATTCTCTTGCTATCTTTAATTGAAAAAGAATGCATCTAAGCTTTTTTTTGGTTCAGACCTCTGGACAGCACTTTTTTTTATTGATGTATGAAGTTATCCACCAATTAGCAAGAACAACCCAGGTTGTTCACCAAAAATGGGCTGGCATCTAAACTTACATTCTTGCATTTCAAATAAAGGTACCAAGAGAATGAAGAATATTTGATAATAGGAGTAAATTAGAAAGTTGCTTAAAATGTCATGCTCTATCTGAATCACGAAAGAAAAAATGTGGGTTCAGTGTCCCTTTAAACAATATTGTCGATTTTTGTTGTAAGCTTTAAGTTTTTTTTACATTTACTAGATGCAGGAAGTTCTCAGTGGTAGTACAAAGTAATCTTGTGCTTCAGGTGACTAATGAGGAGGTGTTAGATACTTTATCCCTGTACTATAGTGTCTAAATATTAAAGGGACACTGAACCCAATTTTTTTCTTTCATGATTCAGATAGAGCTGCAGTTTTTAGCAACTTTCTAATTTACCCTATTACCAATTTTTCTTCGTTCTCTTGCTATCTTTATTTGAAAAAAAAAAACCAGTAATGTAATCTTGGTTCAGCAACCTGGATAGCATTTGCTGATTGGTGGCTGTATTTAGCTTAAATGCCTGCTTTTTCAAATAAAGATAGCAAGAGAAAAAAGAACAGTTGATAATAGGAGTAAATTAGAAAGTTGCTTAAAATTGCTGCTCTACAGTATTTAATTCATGAAAGAAAAAAATTGTCTTCAGTATCCCTTTAAGGTATCTAATTGTCTTCTCCTTTCATCAGCACATACAGTATATCCCATACATGTCAATATTATGTACGTACAGCCCTTTCTTTGTCTTTTTCTGTCATTCATTCTGTCTTTTTCACTTGTCTGTCTGTCATTTTGCCTCCCACCCTTGCTCCTTACTGGGATTTGTCGTTCCAGACACAAGTTGAAGTGTTTTCTTTCCCCAGGTTTTAGCCGACGAAGTGGAACTCTAGTTTCTCCGATGAACTCGTTGTGACTCAACTTGTCCTCGTCGCACACAGAGATCCTGTGAGGACACGGCAATGACATGCAGAGAACATGTCAACAACACGAGAGGCCAAGACATTACAGTGCAGAACAAAGTGAAGAACACGCCAAGAACATGCTAGGAGATCACTTAGTACAGTGGGTGAAGTTCAAAAATCAGTCAACAAATGAGATTGATCCTATGGAACAGGCAATCAGATGAAAGATGAATCCTATGGGACATCCAATCACAATACAGGGGAGTCTTTGGAACACCCAATCACAGGGAAAACACAAGATCCAAATTCGATCACTTAGACGAGCAGCCAGATACTCAGCCAATCAGCATCAAGGGGCACAAGAAAAAGGAACATTATTTCGCTGCTCACCGCAGTATCTTTTTGCCTATGTCCTCCTGTGTAATCCCACAGTAGGTCAGACTCTCATTCCATGTTGGGTTCAGACTGTTCCTTACTGTACGTGTCTTGAGTTTATTAGCCTAAAAGATAAGAAGAAGCAGATGTTTCTGTTCTGAATACAAATAATTGTTCATTTCAAGCTTGTTGGGTAGTGGCTCTGTCCACCAATAGAGGAGCGGAAAGTGTTCTTATCAGCCAGTAAGCAACTTAAATTTGACATGCATCTACTGCTACTTTTAATATCAATTATATCTGACAAATGACTTGCTTTAATTCATTATTGCTTATAATTTGTCCATCATTAAAGTGATGTAAAACCTAGCGTTTGTGAAATGCTAGGATTTACCAGTGGAACAAAAAAAGGGGACTTTCAGTCATGAAGTATAAAATACTTTATGATGAAAGTTCCTTTAGTTGTTTGAAGTGTTTGCCGCACTGAGCTCCTCAGGCAGCCCACGTCAGAATTCTATTTTGCTGTGAGGTGATCTTAGCCAATAGCGTGCTAGTTGTCCAGCATTGGTGTCAGCTGGCCCGCACGACTATTGGCTAAGAAGTGGAAACGTCACCTAACAGCAAAATAGCGTTCTGCTGTGGGCTGCCTGAGGAGCTCAGTGCAGTTAATGCTTCAGAAAAATAAAGTATTTTATACTTCATGACTGAAAGTCCCCTTTATTTATTTCAATGGTCAATCCTAGTGTTTCACAAATGCTAGGATTTACCATCACTTTAACTATGAGACCCATTTTTAATGTCAACCTGATCAAGATTAGCTATATTCATTTTTAAATGGCAGCAATTTTTTTCATATTAACTTCAGTGAAAGATGGTTCTATATACGGAACATGTGCCTGTCCCTTTTCTGATCACAATCCAAATTCTCCTAACTGAACAACACATTTATGGAGTTTTCACTTATCAAATTAAACAGTCTTAAAGGGACAGTCTAGTATAAATTAAAATTTCATTATTCAGATAGGACTTTTAATTTTAGTCATCTTTCCAATTTACTTTTATCATCAAATTTGCTTTTTTCTCTTGGTATTCTTAGTTTAAACTAAACATAGTTAGGCTCATATGCTAATTTCTAAGTCTTTGAGGGCTGCCTCTTATCACAGGCTTTTTAAATCTCTTTTGAACACAAATAGACAGAAAGTACACGTGGGCCATATAGATAACACTGTGTTCAGGCACAGGGGGTTATTTAAGATCTAGCACAACACAATGCTAAATTTAAGACAATAGATAATAAACAGTCACAGTCATGTGATCAGGGGGCTGGAAGAAGGTTCCTAGATACAAGGTAATCACAGAGGTAAAAAGTGTATTAATATAACTGTGTTGGCTATGCAAAACTGGGGAATGGGTAATAAAGGGATTATCTATCTTTTAAACCAATAACAATTCTATGGTAGACTGTCCCTTTAAACGTGTGATGTAATCAATAAACCCTCAAAATCAGCATTTTTGTTTGTCTTTAATCATGCTCATTTTGTTTTTGAATTGGAAAACATGAGTTTAATGATGCAGATAATTATCTCCTGTTATTTTAGGAGGTAATGATTTCAAGCTTGGTATTTGTGTATTAGAGGAACTGGGGTGTATGTGTGTAAAAATAATAGATACTGAAGTACTTCACACAGAGGAATGAGTATTTCCCAGCATAGCACAAGACAGTGAGGTTGGGTCACTGTGATCTCAATGTCACAACCTGGAGGCGTGTGTTGTTACAGAATGACTAACACTGTGAAATAGTCAAAGGATAGGTGTTAAAGAGTGATTGTCACAAGTAGGTTGGCGTCAAGTAAGTTATACAGGTTTGGTGTCACAGATAAATAATCACAAGGTTTCACTGAAAGGCACAGAATGTGAAACATTAAGAGTATCATGGACCTATAGATTAGTATGAACATATTGGCACAGTGGGTACAATATAAACGTGAAGGTGAGGTGGGTGCAGTATAAATGGTGTGACAGAGTGAGTATAATATAAATGTGATGGTGCAGTGGGTATAATATAAATGTGATCATGCAGTGGGTACAGTATAAATGTTGTGGCTCAGTGGGTATTGTATAAACGTGATGGCACACTGGGTATGTTATAAATGTTGTGGCTCAGTGGGTACAGTATGAATGTTGTGGCACAGTGAGTATAGTATAAATGTGATGGTGTAGTGGGTACAGTATAAATGTTGCGGCACAGTGGGTATTGTATAAACGTGATGGCACACTGGGTATGTTATAAATGTTGTGGCTCAGTGGGTACAGTATGAATGTTGTGGCACAGTGGGTATTGTAAATAAACGTGATGGCACACTGGGTATTTTATAAATGTTGTGGCACAGTGGGTACAGTATACTTGTGATGGCACAGACATAGTATAAATGTGATGGTGCAATGGTTACAGTATAAATGTGATGGTGCAGTGGGTATAATATAAATGTGATCATGCAGTGGGTACAGTGTTGTGGTGCAGTGGGTATAATATAAATGTGATCATGCAGTGGGTACAGTGTTGTGGTGCAGTGGGTATAATATAAATGTGATCATGCAGTGGGTACAGTGTTGTGGTGCAGTGGGTATAATATAAATGTGATCATGCAGTGGGTACAGTGTTGTGGTGCAGTGGGTATAATATAAATGTGATCATGCAGTGGGTACAGTGTTGTGGTGCAGTGGGTATAATATAAATGTGATCATGCAGTGGGTACAGTGTTGTGGTGCAGTGGGTATAATATAAATGTGATCATGCAGTGGGTACAGTGTTGTGGTGCAGTGGGTATAATATAAATGTGATCATGCAGTGGGTTTGGATAAGGAGCTGGGGAAACTTTATTTGTACCTTGCAGGCTCCGGGGAGAAGATGGATCTTCACATAAGGATCTGCCAAACCATTGAAATCCATTGGCTTTAAACCCTGTAACAGAATTGTATTAAGAAATAATGTCAGAGAAAGAGTAATGTCAGACATGGTAAGTCAGATACACAGGTGCTTGTCAGGAACATCAGAAGAAGTGTGGGAGAAAGAGTGGGAGACAGGACAGATACAGAGAGAGGAGAGGGGCCAGAAGAGAGAGATCAACAGGATGTAGTGAGGGTGAGAGAGGCTGATGAGGCAGAGAGGCCGGTACAGATAGAAGCCAGACACACAGTATAAGGGAGAGGAGCCACAGACAACATGTCTAGACAAAATGTGCATCCAAGTAAAGGTATAGAAAAAAGATATAAAGTAGTAACAGGCGTTATGTAGCCTCTAGTATCATAGCGCTAAACATCAGAGACAGGTACACAAATCAGAAATATAGTCAGGGACAAGCTGCAAAAGGCATGATCAGAAGTCACATAGATTATCAAGTACCAAAACGCTGGCTGCAGTATTGACCAGTAAGTAACACAAGACTAAGGGGGGTAGTTATCAAGCGTCTACTTTTCTGGCTTCGCCGGCCCAATACGCCCGCCTAAGCTCGCCTACCTTCGCCGCCGCGGACCTGAAAAAATACGCCTAAGTTTTCAAATAAAGCTGTCAAAAAGCCGCGGGGCGATGAGCAGCGGACTGTGACAGTTATCACTCATCCGATCTCGCTGCCCTTCGGCTTTTTCCCAGCTTTATTGCTAGCCTGTCACTAAGCACTCACACTAAACTACACTGTTCTATCCCTATACCGGCGCCCCCGGAGCCCCCCGCAACTCAATAAAGTTACTAACCCCTAAACCGCCGCTCCTAGACCCCGCCGCAACTCTTATAAATGTATTAACCCCTAAACCGCCGCTCCTAGACCCCGCCGCAACTCTTATAAATGTATTAACCCCTAAACCGCCGCTCCCGGACACCGCTGCCACCTACATTATACCTAGTAACCCCTATCCTGCCCCCCCTATACCGTCGCCCTCTATTATAAAATTATTAACCCCTATCCTGCTGATCCCGCACCTCTCCGCAACTAAATAAATAGTTTAACCCCTAAACCGCCGCTCCATGAACCCGCCGCAACCTATATTAAACCTATTAACCCCTATCCTGCCCCCCCTACACCGTCGCCACCTATAATAAATTTATTAACCCCTAATCTGCCCCCCCATACACCGTCGCCACCTATAATAAATTTATTAACCCCTATCCTGCCCCCCACTACGCCGCCGCCACTGTAATAAAATGATTAACCCCTAAACCTAAGTCTAACCCTAACCCTAACGCCCCCCTAACTTAAATATTAATTAAATAAATCTAAATAAATTAACTCTTATTAACTAAATGAATCCTATTTAAAACTAAATACTTACCTTTAAAATAAACCCTAAAATAGCTACAATATAAATAATAATTATATTATAGCTATCTTAGGATTTATATTTATTTTACAGGTAACTTTCAATTTATTTTAACCATGTACAATAACTATTAAATAGTTATTAACTATTTAATAGCTTACCTAGCTAAAATAAAGAGAAATGTACCTGTGAAATAAATCCTAACCTAAGTTACAATTATACCTAACACTACACTATACTTTAATAAATTATTCCTATTTAAAAATAAATACTTACCTGTAAAATAAACCCTAAGATAGCTACAATGTAATTAATAATTATATTATAGCTATCTTAGGATTTATATTTATTTTACAGGTAACTTTGTATTTATTTTAGCTAGTTAGAATAGTTATTAAATAGTTATTAACTATTTAATAACTACCTAGCTAAAAGAAATACAAAATTACCTGTAAAATAAATCCTAACTTAAGTTACAATTAAACCTAATACTACACTATCATTAAATTAACTAAATAAACTACCTACAAATAACTACAATTAAATACAATTACATAAACTAACTAAAGTACAAAAAATAAAAAAAGCTAAGTTACAAAAAATAAAAAAGGCGCTGAAGAGGTCTTCTATCCGGGCGAAGTCATCTTCCAAGCCGAGTCTTGAATCTTCCTTCCGCCGACGCGGAACCACCTTCTTCACCGACGGACTACGACGAATGACGGCTCCTTTAAGGGACATCATCCAAGATGGCGTCCCCTCAATTCCGATTGGCTGATAGGATTCTATCAGCCAATCGGAATTAAGGTAGGAAAATCTGATTGGCTGATGGAATCAGCCAATCAGATTCAAGTTCAATCCGATTGGCTGATCCAATCAGCCAATCAGATTGAGCTCGCATTCTATTGGCTGATCGGAACAGCCAATAGAATGCAAGCTCAATCTGATTGGCTGATTCCATCAGCCAATTAGATTTTTCCTACCTTAATTCCGATTGGCTGATAGAATCCTATCAGCCAATCGGAATTGAGGGGACGCCATCTTGGATGACGTCCCTTAAAGGAGCCGTCATTCGTCGTAGTCCGTCGGTGAAGAAGGTGGTTCCGCGTCGGCGGAAGGAAGATTCAAGACCCGGCTTGGAAGATGACTTTGCCCGGATAGAAGACCTCTTCAGTGCCTCTTTGAAGATGACATCGGCCGGATCGAAGACTTCTTCAGCGCCGCCTGGATGATGACTTCATCGGATGGAAGATTTCTTCAGCGCCGCTTGGAGGATTAACTTCTTCCGCTCCGGATGTCCTCTTCAGTTCCATCGGTGGCTCGGATGAGTGAAGACGACTCAAGGTAGGATGATCTTCAGGGGATTAGTGTTAGGTTTTTGTAAGGGGGGTTTGGGTTAGATTAGGGGTATGTGGGTGGTGGGTTTTAATGTTGGGGGGGGGTTGTATTTTTCTTTTACAGGCAAAAGAGCTGAACTTTTTGGGGCATGCCCCCACAAATGGCCCTTTTAAGGGCTGGTAAGGTAAAAGAGCTTTGAAATTTATTTAATTTAGAATAGGGTAGGGATTTTTTTTATTTTGGGGGGGTTTGTTATTTTATTAGGGGGCTTAGATTAGGTGTAAGTAGCTTAAAATTGTTGTAATATTTTTAACATGTTTGTAACTTACTTTTTTATTTTTTGTAACTTAGCTTTTTTTATTTTTTGTACTTTAGTTAGTTTATGTAATTGTATTTAATTGTAGTTATTTGTAGGTAGTTTATTTAGTTAATTTAATGATAGTGTAGTATTAGGTTTAATTGTAACTTAAGTTAGGATTTATTTTACAGGTAATTTTGTATTTCTTTTAGCTAGGTAGTTATTAAATAGTTAATAACTATTTAATAACTATTCTAACTAGCTAAAATAAATACAAAGTTACCTGTAAAATAAATATAAATCCTAAGATAGCTATAATATAATTATTAATTACATTGTAGCTATCTTAGGGTTTATTTTACAGGTAAGTATTTATTTTTAAATAGGAATAATTTATTAAAGTATAGTGTAGTGTTAGGTGTAATTGTAACTTAGGTTAGGATTTATTTCACAGGTACATTTCTCTTTATTTTAGCTAGGTAAGCTATTAAATAGTTAATAACTATTTAATAGTTATTGTACATGGTTAAAATAAATTGAAAGTTACCTGTAAAATAAATATAAATCCTAAGATAGCTATAATATAATTATTATTTATATTGTAGCTATATTAGGGTTTATTTTAAAGGTAAGTATTTAGTTTTAAATAGGATTCATTTAGTTAATAAGAGTTAATTTATTTAGATTTATTTAATTAATATTTAAGTTAGGGGGGCGTTAGGGTTAGGGTTAGACTTAGGTTTAGGGGTTAATCATTTTATTACAGTGGCGGCGGCGTAGTGGGGGGCAGGATAGGGGTTAATACATTTATTATAGGTGGCGACGGTGTAGGGGGGGCAGATTAGGGGTTAATAAATTTATTATAGATGGCGACGGTGTAGGGGGGGCAGGATAGGGGTTAATACATTTAATATAGGCTGCGGCGGGTTCAGGGAGCGGCGGTTTAGGGGTTAATACATTTATTATAGTTGCGGTGGGCTCCGGGAGCGGCGGTTTAGGGGTTAATATGTATAGAGTAGCTTGCGGTGGGCTCCGGGAGCGGCGGTTTAGGGGGTAATAACTTTATTTAGTTGCGGCGGTGTAGGGGGGGTCAGATTAGCGGTGTTTAGACTCGGGGTACATGTTAGGGTGTTAGGTGTAGACAGCTCCCATAGGAATCAATGGGATGTCTGTCAGCAGCGAACTTGTACTTTCGCTATGGTCAGACTCCCATTGATTCCTATGGGATCCGCCACCTCCAGGGGTGGCGGTTTGAAAACCAGGTACGCTGGGCCGTAAAAGTGCCGAGCGTACCTGCTAGTTTTTTGATAACTAGCAAAAGTAGTGAGAATGTGCCGCACTTGTGTGCGGAACATCTGGAGTGACGTAAGAATCGATCTGTGTCGGACTGAGTCCGGCGGATCGAAGTTTACGTCACAAAATTCTACTTTTGCCGGTCTCGAGCCTTTGATAACTAAGGCGAATCAGCCTCGCCACAAATACGCTGCGGAATTCCAGCGTATTTGAGGTTGACGGCTTGATAACTAGGCCCCTAAACATCAATGATGGTTATGTAGAAGAGAAAGACACAAAATTACAAGAATGGTATATGGCTGGACCATGTAAGGCAGTGATGGATACGCATGACCACATCTCAGATCACTCTTACGGAACATGCACACATCAGGTTGATTGTATCCGATAGACAGAGCAGAAAACAAATTACCTTCATATGACAAATAGACTTGACATTTCCCTGTACACACCTTTTGGCTATTGGTAACTTGATTAACCCAACTGGAATTCTTTTTTTGCAGGTAGCAGAGTACTCTTCAGGTCCATAACCCTTGCAGTAACTGAGGCGCTCTAGAAAGGGACTGATCTAAACTAGAAAATATGGGGGGGGGGAATTTTCATCCCAAACCCAAATGTCACTGGTGCAGGAGGTGCTTCATGTTCCTAGTTATTTTTGTGTAAATCCCTATTCTCTTATTAAAGGGATACTAAACCCAAATGATTTATTTCATGATTCAGATAGACAAAACAGAAAGAGAAGCAGTCTGCCAGGAACGAACAGCAGCATCAATAGCTGGTTCTATGGCCCGGTTGCCACCTGGCAGTAGCTTCTTTCTGCCCAATTGTGCTTTTCACAGAGGAAAACTTTCCTGTAGTATATCAGTCTGATCCCGCCGACATGGTCAGTCCAGCCCCGAAATACCAGGCAATTCTCCTCTGAACAAGGAACATGACAACCCCAGACGATCGTTTCGGCCTCCTTTGGGCCTCGTCAGTGAGGTGCAGCCATATCCCTCTAAGCACATTGGGCAAGGAGTCCACGTCTAGTTTCCCCCATCACCCTTAGGGAGACTATCCCCAGGGTCATATTTACATATGCAAAACAGAATGAGAAGCAGTCTGCCAGGAACGAACAACAGCATCAATAGCTTGTTCTATGGCTCAACTGGAATTCTTTTTTTGCAGGTAGCAGAGTACTCTTCAGGTCCATAACCCTTGCAGTAACTGAGGCGCTCTAGAAAGGGACTGATCTAAACTAGAAAATATGGGGGGGGGGGAATTTTCATCCCAAACCCAAATGTCACTGGTGCAGGAGGTGCTTCGTGTTCCTAGTTATTTTTGTGTAAATCCCTATTCTCTTATTAAAGGGATACTTATTTTTTGTTCAGTACCCTGAATAGCGCTTTCTGATTGGTGGTTACATTTAGCACATACACTCACCGGCCACTTTATGCCATAAATCACAGGCTCTATATCTGTGAGTTTAATTTCCCCCCTTAACCAATAATATAAATTTTTGACAAAAATGCTGATAAGAAACTCATAGAACTTTACGGAATTTTGAAAAGTTTTTATGACACAAAGTTAACTTCTAAACCTAAATGAATGTTCTGATAACAGCATTTTAGCTCAGTACGAGTTTCATAGTTTACAAATGTGAATTTCTGATTAAAATAGGAAACAGTTGTGTTTAATGAGCTGTAAAGTGAGCATATAGAAATTACATTTATCCCTTAAAAAGCACTGGAAAATTATCTTTAAAGTGATGGTCAATTTCATATTATAAGAATGTTGCAATGAAAAATATATTAGTTTGCAAGTAAACCACATATTTTTTTTTTTTTTAAAAGTATATAAATATTTTATAATAAAAGATTTATAATCCTAATTGGTATTGTCTGTTCCTCCGCCCTCTTTATTTCCTCTCTTTTGGCTGGGCTGTGATGTATAGAGCAGTCACACCCCCTCTCTACATAGGCTTTCTAAGGGCTTTAAAGGGTCTGGACTTAAAGATTGTCATATGACACACACACGCTGACTGGATGTTCACTGGAATTGTCATAAAAAAAAAGAGTTCATTCAAGTGGTCTGGCATAACATTGCAATAGAAATATTACTTTAGGCACAGATTTAACTCTTTCACAGATGGATTCAAATAAAAAAGGCACAAATATACTTTTTTAATGGCAAAAATTAAATATATGGCATTTGATTAGTTAAGGTTTACCATCACTTTAAAGGGATAGTCTAGTAAAAATTAAACTTTCATGATTTACTCCTATTAACAATTTTCTTTGTTCTCTTGGTAGCTTTACTTGAAAAAGCAAGAATGTAAACTTAAAAACCGGCCTATTTTTGGTTCTGCACCTGGGTAGCACTTGCTGATTGGTGGCTAAATGTAGCCACCAGTCAGCAAGCGCTACCCGGGTGCTGAACCAGAAATGGGCCGGCTCCTAAGGCTTTTTCAAATAAAGTGAACGACAAAAAATTGATAATTGGAGTAAATTAGAAAGTTGCTTAAAAATTGCTGATCTATCTGAAACGTGAACATTTTGACTAGACTATCCCTTTAATGCATTGCAAGACTGCAGACATGTCCTGTAACGTCATGTGGTTAATGTCACTGGATGGAACTGTAAGTGCTACAAGCAGGTTACGAGGACAACTGTAGACTTGGAACAGGTTTCATGGGTCATGATCTAAGACAACGTTGGTCGCCAGGAACTCTAATGCCCCAGACTGAGATTTTTGCGAATATTTGGGGAACAGCACACTTGTGCATTTCTTGTCACCAGAGAAGAATGAAAAAACAAATAAAAAATAAAAAAAACTCTGGAATTTCATGTAAACATCTCTGGCAGTTCAGACTGAACATCAGGCAATTTTTAACTGTAGTTGTTTTTAAAAAAAACAAAACCTCTGTTAAATAAGAATTGCTTCTATAAAGAAGTGCTAGACAACCTGTTTAAACTGCACTCATTACAGCACAGAGACACAAGAAATAGGCACGTTATATCTTATCAAAACAGACCTGCTGTGGCTAACAATTGCTATAGACAAATAATAAAATACTTTTAAGTTCTGCGTATGATTTGATAAGGTGCGTTATAGCCCCTTCATGTTTAGTTTGCACTTATTGAGTAGGCAAAGGGATGTTAAAGGGAAAGATAAGGTGGAAGGGGGAGATTATCAGTTGGACAGAAACAACTATTACATTAAACAAATTTACATTAACAACAAAAAAGGGACCTTACCACCCTATTCAGTGCTAGATTACAAGTGGCACGCTAATGTTAGCACAGGACACAATAAGTAATATCGCAACTTCGCTAACTAGTGTGAATATTACAAGTTGAGAGTAAATGATTTTGCTCGAGCGCAAACAAAATTTGCGTTTAACGTATTAGCAAGTCTGAAGACAGCGTAAAGTGTAAGGGTTAAAAAAAAATTAGAACCAAGCACAACATAAATATATTCAAATAAACTATTGCAGTCATAAATACACTTTCTGATAAAAAGATTTCATATAAATATTAATATTTTTTTATAAGGGTTAAAAGGTATATGATAAGGTAGTTGACTAGATAGGTCTATTTTATATATATATATATATATATATATATAACACACAAACAAAAAGGTATTGGCGCACATCCATTTTCAAAAGCACAACATATATTTTGAACTGCTGCAAAAAACACCAAGAGACAACTATTCTTTTTAAATAAAATTGGGATCTTAGTCACACAATATGGCCATATTCTGCATAGCCAGTCATCAACTTACAAGGTGCCCCAATTAGACTGGTCCTAACACTACAGTCCTATAACATATTTTATTTAAAGCACCCCACCCAAGCTCAAGTGTGCTCATGACAGTGTAATGAGTTGTGAATATTAAGCCAGGGAGTCTCATTCTATTATGAAGAGTAAAAGCAGGAATGATTCAGCCCTCTGAGGACCAGTCTATATTGGGGCACTTTGTAAGTGGTGACTGGCTAAGCAGAATATGGCCATATTGTGTGACTAAGATCCCAATTTTATTTAAAATGAATAGTTGTCTCTTGATGTTTTTTGCAGGCAATTTTTTGCAGCAGTTCAAAAAATATGTTGTGCTTTTGAAAATGGATGTGCGCCAATACCTTTTTGTTTGTGTATTGACTAGGTCACATTGGCAGCACTCCCAAAGATGTGTATATCAACTTTTTGTAAGGTGTGCTAAACCAAATTTTGTATTTGTATTAAAACATAATCAGGGAGACTGACCATGAAGAACAGCACTCTCTGTTATCAAATTACTTTATTTAGTTAACGTTTTCAGGGTTTCCCCCGTCCTCAGACTAAAAGATGTGTGTGTGTGTATACACACATGTGTATTTAAGTTATTATATGTGTACATATGTATTGTGACGGACCTCCTGGTACCATGAATGAGTATCTCCGTCAGAACACTTCCCTTGTCCTGGACATCCCTTTATCCAGAGCAATAGCTCCTGATATCCCCCTTTGACCGCAGTCTAAAGTTATGTAGGGGAACAGAACTGAGGCAACACTCAGTGGTCTGAACACAAAAATGAACACTTTATTTAAAAGCAGCACACAAATTTATACACCCTGGCATTCCAGTCACAGAGCTTCAGGTTACAGAGGGCATTGGTTAAACAGTAAAACATATGAACAATACATTACACCTCTAACAATTGTCTATTCACAGGTAAAACAGATTAACATATCAAGTTAATTAACTGGGGAAGAAAGTTTACTCAGACAATCTGATGTTGGGCAGTCTAGTTAACATAATCACACAGGAACACAATCAGTTTACCCAGACAGACTCCTGAGACACAATCAGATCAGAAACGTAAATAAAATACATCTTATTACAGAATATAAAATCAGCTCTTATTAACTATTAAGTCCTTTATGCCCACTTGGTTTATAGAGTCACAATTGCTCCCACAAGGGGCACTCACACCCTGTACCCATCCTGTATTTATGGATACAGGGTGACATGGACATAAGACAGAGTTATGAAAGTACATGGGGTGTCCAGCATATAAAATTCCACATTTCCATGCAGTCTCTGGGTATCCTTAATCCCATGTACCTCCTGCCCAAAGAATGTTCCATAACAGGCCCTCAGATCTTGGTGACTCCGGTCACATGTGTGTGTGTGTATATATATATATATATATATATATATATATATATATATATATATATATATATATATATACACACACACTTTGGAGCCCTTTCCATTTAAATACCTTGAAACATGAAAAATACATTTTATTCAATTTTAATATTTTTTAATGTTTTACTGTAAATATTTTACATTCCAATGTTCTTGACTTAGAAGAAAATGTTATTTGTATTTCTAAATGGATATTTCTATATATATCTGTATATATACTGTATATATCTATAACTGTATATATTCATATAAATATATATGTATTGATATGTATTGTCTTCTATGTGAAGAACATTGGAATGTAAAAAATGCATAACTAGCTTCAGGTTTAGCGCAGTTAGTCTAATGCTTGTCGGGTTAGTACTAGAGCGATGTGTAAGTTTTTTTTTTTTTTTTAATAGTACACTTCATTGAAGTCTAAGAGGAGAAAAATTACATGGTCACAATATCCGAAGCCCTGAAGATAGCACACATCGTGTTTCGCTCATGCACTGTTTTTTTCCTTTCAACTTGTAATACGAGTGCTAACCCAGATGTGTTAAAAGTTTAGTTTGCGAGCAAGCAAACAAATCCAATAGCACACCACTTGTAATGTTAAAGGAACAGTAAAATTATCACAGGGTTGTTCTCAAATCACAACCCTCGATTGCGCAGTTCCCTAAATATAGCGTGTTCCCACACTGAATAAAGCAGCTGACAGGTTTTTTTGGGGTTTTTTTTGTGTGACATTTCTTGCCTGTTTATTGATTATTTCCAATAATTAAATTGTGGAGCTTGCTAAATTCTTATGTTAATAAATATATTTTTAAAATAAAAAATAAAACTCAAATCACATTTTTAAACTAATAAAAAAGTGAATATTAAAAAAACAAACAAACAACGTATACATATAGATGGTAGAACATGTGTGAGAACAATTTCCCTTTATTAAGGTAAAAAAAAATCATCAACGCTAGATTCACAAATTGTCAAGTACAAAGGTGAGAATGACTCAGATGTGGAACATATTCAGGAGTGTAAATGACACGCCTGCAGTTCAGAAGGGGCATGTCACGTGTTAAACTTGCCACATTGGGCTGAAATGCCCAAATACAATACGATATGCAAACTCATGAATAGAGAAAAAGAAATAGGATTCAGAGATTTTGATAAAAGGAACATTGTGCTCAAAAATATATCTTTTCCATCTGCAAGATCTGGAGCACCCCCAAAAAAATATATTGCGACCACGTTAACTTCTACCTTAGACTTCAATAGTGCGCGAAAACTGCAAAAAAAGAAAACCACAGACTCGCGCATAAACCTGACCGCGTATATTTAAGGACACTAAACCCAACATAAAATATTAATATTTCCCATTCCAATGTTCTTCATATAGAATAATGTTTTATTTATTCTTAAAAACATATTTCTATGTATATCTGTATATACAGATCACATCGGGTTTTGTGATTTTGATTTAACGTGGTCGGGTTAGCGCACATGAAAACTTATAAAACAATAATAAAATATTTTAAAAATATTAAAAACTATTAAACATACTGTAAAAAAATATAGATATATTCTATGGATTATTTAGAATATTTTACAGTATGTTTAATCATTATTATTTTTTTTAATATTTAATATTTCAATAACTGCCCTTAAGATTACTAAGTTTTCATGTTCACTAACACAATTAAATCTAAATCCAAAACCCAAAGTGCAAAACGCATATATAATAATAATGTACTTATTAAATATTTATTTCTATATATATCTGATACTGTTCATGTAAAATACATATCTATACCTACATATCTATAGCAATAGATATATAGGTGTAGGTATATACAGATATACTGTATATAGAAATATGTATTTACAATAAAGATTGCATTATCCTGTAAGTAAAAAATGTTAAATATGTACAGTAAATATACAGTAAAACACAGAAATTTTAAAATATATCATTACACACACATACATATTTAGACATGTATATGTATGTATCTCTATGTTAAAGGGATAGTAAAAACATTTTTTTTATTTCATGATTCAGATAGAGCATGCAATTTTAAGCAACTTTCTATTTTACTCCTATTATCAATTTTTCTTCGTTCTCTTGGTATCTTTATTTGAAAAAGTAGGACTATAAACGAAGGAGCCGGCCCATTTTTGGTTTCAGAACCCTGGATAGCGTTTGTGATTGGTGGCTACATTTAGCCACCAATAAGCAAGTGTAACCCAGGTTCTGAAGGAAAAAAAATGAACCGGCTCTTAAAGGGACACAGAAACCATTTTTTTTTTCTTTTGTGATTCAGATAGAACATGCAATTTTAAGCAACTTTCTAATTTATTCCTTTTATCAATTTTTCTTTGTTCTCTTGCTATCTTTATTTGAATAAGGAAGGCATTTAAGCTAAGGAGTCAGCTAATTTTTGGCTCAGACCCTGGACAGCACTTGTTTATTGGTGAGTGAATTTATCCACCAATCAGCAAGAACAACCCAGGTTGTCCACCACAAATGGGCCGGCATCTAAACTTACATTCTTGCTTTTCAAATAAAGATACCAAGAAAAAGAAAATAAATTGAAAATAGGAATAAATTAGAAAGTTGCTTAAAATTGCTGCTGTATCCGACTCACAAAAGAAAAAAATGTGGGTTCAGTGTCCCTTTAAGCTTTAATTCCTGCTTTTTTAAAAATAAAAAATAAAGATACCAAGAGAACGAAGAAAATTTGATAATAGGAGTAAATTAGAGAGTTGCTTACAATTGCTGCTTTTTCCTAACACCTGAAACCTCATATCTTTGAGCCCTTATACTTTTTTTAATGCAATTTTTTAAAATTATTTTTATCAGAGTTATTATGAGTTTAACTGTACATTTAAATGTATTTTTGTTTTTTTCTGTGCAACATTTTTGTCTCACGTAACAGTTAACTAGTCACACTAACCCGACGTGCGTTAAATTGGATTGAGCTCAAGCGAACGTGTTTACTTTCAGCTCGCTATTTCCGACAGCACAAAGAACCACAAAATAACCCTTATTGCTCGTGCGCAACAGCTAGTGCACCACTTGTAATGTAGCCCTTTGTGGGACTTGTCCCTATCAGCCAGTGGGCAGTATATACCCGAGTAACAGATGCACACACACATACACTTCCTGATAGTTTTACTATATGTTACTGTTACATACACATAGATAAAGCATAGAAAGGACGCTTAGACATAGAAAGATCTTCATATTCACAAACAAATGCCCTCACAGCCTGTCTATTTTTCATCTGCTTCTGTGGTCTTTATCACAGTGTAGCTCTGTTTCCTCTTCCTCTCTCCCTTTACAATCTGTCAATTTCCATCTTTTGTGCTCTGTATCCATCTCTCTAATCTTTTTTTCTTGTTCCCTCTGATATCATTTGCTTTTTCCTTGTGATTTTGTCTTTAGTTGCATCTTCTGCCTCCATTTTATTACTTTCTCTATATTTCTGTCAGTCCACCTCTTTCTCTCCATCTCCCTTCTAGATCTCTTCACCTCCATCTCCCTTCTAGATCTCTTCACCACCATCTCCCTTCTAGATCTCTTCACCACCATCTCCCTTCTAGATCTCTTCACCACCATCTCTATTCTAGATCTCTTCACCACCATCTCCCTTCTAGATCTCTTCACCAGCATCTCCCTTCTAGATCTCTTCACCTCCATCTCCCTTCTAGAGCTCTTTACCTCCATTTCTATTCTAGATCTCTTCACCTCCATATCCATTCTAGATCTCTTCACCACCATCTCCCTTCTAGATCTCTTCACCACCATCTCCCTTCTAGATCTCTTCACCAGCATCTCACTTCTAGATCTCTTCACCTCCATCTCCATTCTAGATCTCTTCACCTCCATCTCTATTCTAGATCTCTTCACCTCAATCTCCCTTCTAGATCTCTTCACCACCATCTCCCTTCTAGATCTCTTCACCACCATCTCCCTTCTAGATCTCTTCACCACCATCTCCCTTCTAGATCTCTTCACCACCACCTCCCTTCTAGATCTCTTCACCTCCATCTCTATTCTAGATCTCTTCACCACCACCTCCCTTCTAGATCTCTTCACTAGCATCTCCCTTCTAGATCTCTTCACCTCCATCTCCCTTCTAGATCTCTTCACCTCCATCTCTATTCTAAATCTCTTCACCTCCATCTCCCTTCTAGATCTCTTCATCTCCATCTCCCTTCTAGATATCTTCACCACCATCTCTATTCTAGATCTCTTCACCACCATCTCCCTTCTAGATCTCTTAACCTCCATCTACCTTAAAGGGTCAGGAAACCCCAACATTTTCTTTCATGATTTGGAATTGAACATACAAGAGCGTTCCATTTTACTTCCATTATCAAATTTGCTTCATTCTCTTGTTATTCTTTGCTGAAGGAGCAGCATTGCACTACTGGCAGCTTCACATCTAGTCAGCCAATCACAAAACACAAATTTGTGCAGGCACCAATGATCTCCCATTAGTGAAGGATATGTGCGTATTCTTTTTCAACAAGGGATATCAAGAGAACAAGCACATTTGAAAATAGAAGTTAATTTAAAATTGTCTTAAAGTTATCTGAATCATGCAAGTTTAATTTTGACTTTCCTATCTCTTCAATCTCCCTTCTAGATTGCTTCACCTTCACATCTCCTTTAGATCTCTTCACCTTAATCTCCCCTCTAGATCTCTTCACCTTCATCTCTCTTCTAGATGTCTCTTCTTCTCTATATAAGAAAATTGGGGTTTTGTGTCTCTTTAATCTTTCCACCTTCATCACTCCTCTAGATCTCCTCACTTCCATGCCGCCTCTACATCTCTCAACATGTATTTGCCCTCTAGCTCTCTCTTACTACATAATTCATGTAGATCTCTCCTCTTTCAAATGTTTTCTCCATTTCTTCTGTGGATCATTCTTCATCAATCTATCCACTCCCCCCCCCCCATTCTTTGATCTCTCTACTACAATATTTCCATGGATCACTTCACGTCCATCACTCTCTTGTTTGCTCTGTGCCAATCTCGCCTCTTGCTCTTTTATGGCTCCAACCATGTTTCACTCTCTCTGTACCTCTATTTCCTGTTTTAATCTCAGTAGCACTTATTCCCCCCCACTTGTCTCACTTTCATTTGCCTTTTTTCTCCAAATACTAGTTTCTTAAATATTTACTTTTTTCATTAACAGCCTATTAATAACCTTCTTTCTTTATGCAGGGTGAAATTGTGTATGGCGGGTTTTTTTAGGTTTCTGTTCCTAATTGCCTATATTTTAAATGGTAAATAATACTCAAAATACTTTTCAATGAGTTTGTCCTCAGATTGCAAAAAAATATAAATTTTACTAACAACATTACAGTTTTAAAGGGACCTGGTGGTAAAAATTGTATTGCATCAAAATCATTTCTTCAATACACAAGTTTCATTTGCTAGTTTTAACTCTGTAAGGTTGCACGTGGGGCATATGCATATCTGATTTCTCTGCATTGGAATGTAGCGCCTGTTTAGAGAGCTAGTGTGTGTCTGGGGGGGGGGGTCTCACACTGGCGCGTCATCACTAATGTGCTACAAGTCACTGCTGGTTCTCTATGCACCCAACAGATTAGACGCTGTCACTGCAAATGTACTGGGCTGCAACTGTATTGTAAGAATGCTTCTGTTTAAAGTTGAAATGCGTTTATGTTCACTTCATTTAACCGAAACACGTAAGCCTGTGTGCTGCGCTTTCCTCTTTCACTACTTTATGTGGCAGGCTGTCACAGTTTCGATTTTTAAAAATATTTTGAAATAAAATTTTGAATTTTTTTATCTTACGGAGTGTGGAACCATTTTTTTTTCTTCATTCACTTCATTTTAACGACTGATAAATACATATAAAACACGTATTGATTGGTTTATTTATTTATTTAATTTATATTCTTTACAGTACTTCAATGCAGATGTTTATAATGCAGATATAAAATTATCCAGAAGTTAAATAACTTTACTCAAAATAAATACGTTATACCTTGTCAAAGATCATATTAGAGAGTGTGCCAGTCTACTTGCTATGTTTTGTTGCATGTCACTGATTAGAGCGAGTGACAGTCACATGATATGTCTTACATGAGGCCTCAGATCATGTTTGAAAGGGTATCAGTATCTTACTGTGTGTTTCAACATACCACAGGTCATCTAGGAGAGAGTGCCAGCCCCATGCCATGTCATACAGCATACCAGAGGTCATGTAGGAGAGAGTGCCAGTCCCATGCCATGTCATACAGCATACCAGAGGTCATCTAGGAGAGAGTGCCAGCCCCATGCCATGTCATACAGCATACCACAGGTCATGTAGGAGAGAGTGTCAGTCCCATACCATGTCTTACAGCATACCACAGGTCATGTAGGAGAGAGTGCCAGTCTCATGCCATGTCATACAGCATACCACAGGTCATGTAGGAGAGAGTGCCAGTCTCATGCCATGTCATACAGAATACCACAGGTCATGTAGGAGAGAGTGCCAGTCCCATACCATGTCTTACAGCATACCACAGGTCATGTAGGAGAGAGTGCCAGTCTCATGCCATGTCATACAGCATACCACAGGTCATATAGGAGAGAGTGCCAGTCTCATGCCATGTCATACAGCATACCACAGGTCATCTAGGAGAGAGTGCCAGCCCCATGCCATGTCTTACAGCATACCACAGGTCATGTAGGAGAGAGTGCCAGTCTCATGCCATGTCATACCGCATACCACAGGTCATGTAGGAGAGAGTGTCAGCCCCATGCCATGTCATACAGTATGCCACAAGTCATGTAAGAGAGAATGCCAGTCCCATGCCATGTCATACAGTATGCCACAGGTCATCTAGGAGAGAGTGCCAGTCCCATGCCATGTCATACAGTATGCCACAGGTCATGTAGGAGAGAGTGCCAGTCTCATGCCATGTCATACAGCATACCACAGGTCATGTAGGAGAGAGTGCCAGTCCCATACCATGTCTTACAGCATACCACAGGTCATGTAGGAGAGAGTGCCAGTCTCATGCCATGTCATACAGCATACCACAGGTCATATAGGAGAGAGTGCCAGTCTCATGCCATGTCATACAGCATACCACAGGTCATCTAGGAGAGAGTGCCAGCCCCATGCCATGTCTTACAGCATACCACAGGTCATGTAGGAGAGAGTGCCAGTCTCATGCCATGTCATACCGCATACCACAGGTCATGTAGGAGAGAGTGTCAGCCCCATGCCATGTCATACAGTATGCCACAAGTCATGTAAGAGAGAATGCCAGTCCCATGCCATGTCATACAGTATGCTACAGGTCATCTAGGAGAGAGTGCCAGTCCCATGCCATGTCATACAGTATGCCACAGGTCATGTAGGAGAGAGTGCCAGTCCCATGCCATGTCATACAGTATGCCACAGGTCATGTAGGAGAGAGTACCAGTCCCATACCATGTCATACAGTATGCCACAGGTCATGTAGGAGAGAGTGTCAGTCCCATACCATGTCATACAGTATGCCACAGGTCATGTAGGAGAGAGTGCCAGTCCCATGCAATGTCATACAGTATGCCACAGGTCATGTAGGAGAGAGTGCCAGTCCCATGCCATGTCATACAGTATGCCACAGGTCATATAGGAGAGAATGCCAGTCCCATGCCATGTCATACAGTATGCCACAGGTCATGTAGGAGAGAGTGCCAGTCCCATGCCATGTCATACAGAATGCCACAGGTCATGTAGGAGAGAGTGCCAGTCCCATGCCATGTCATACAGTATGCCACAGGTCATGTAGGAGAGAGTGCCAGTCCCATGCCATGTCATACAGTATGCCACAGGTTATGTAGGAGAGAGTGCCAGTCCCATGCCATGTCATACAGTATGCCACAGGTCATGTAGGAGAGAGTGCCAGTCCCATGCCATGTCATACAGTATGCCACAGGTCATGTAGGAGAGAGTGCCAGCCCCATGCCATGTCATACAGCATACTGCACATCATGTAAGAGAGAGTGCCAGTCCCATGCCATGTCATACAGAATGCCACAGGTCATGTAGGAGAGAGTGCCAGTCCCATGCCATGTCATACAGTATGCCACAGGCCATGTAGGAGAGAGTGCCAGTCCCATGCCATGTCATACAGTATGCCACAGGTCATGTAGGAGAGAGTGTCAGTCCCATGCCATGTCATACAGTATGCCACAGGTCATGTAGGAGAGAGTGTCAGTCCCATGACATGCCTTGCAGCATGCCACAGGTCATGATAATCAGTGGGGCAGTCTCAGGCCATGTCTTGATGTGTGCCATAAACTAAATAATGTTTTAAGGAAATTGCAAGTCCTGTGCCATGTCTTGCGACGGGCTAGTGTCAGATTGTTACTGGCAGAATGCCAGAGGATTCCACTCTCTAACAGGATTAGTGGATATTCTATGTCCAAGGGGATTTATGGGTAATACCTGCTGTGGGTTTATGTTCTGAGATCAGAACGAGGAATCAGGGGATTAGAGGGATGAGTGAGACATCAGACATTGACTGACCCCTCCCTCCCTCCTCCAAGACTGAATGTAAAGGCTTTGGGTAAACAGGGGGGGGGCACAGTGACACACAAGAGTCATTGTGACACACTTTGCATGTCCTTCCCATGAAAAAAATGAGACCAGGCTTGGCTCATTCACTATCTGCATACAAGCGTATCATCTGCCCTCCCTTTTAACTCTCATTCAAGACACCGACTCACAACCTAGGTGTATTAAGCTGTGCTCAGATGGTGCAGCATAGGGACATACCTTTGCTTTTAGGATGCTGCACTGTAGGATACAATTTTCTTGGTCGTAAAGAAGGTCAAATTCTAGGGTTCCCAGTGCAGCTAAAATAGAAAGAATAAAAATTCAGGATCTTTAATTTAAGAAATTAAAAATAAATAACATTCTTATTGACACATTATTCATATGGTTATAATAAAAATAATAATAATAACAACACTATGGTGCACTAACATTGCTAGAACACAATCCTTAGTGCTTTGGAAAGCAACTTGCTAGCGCTGGAAAGAAAGCCTAGGGCAGTGATGGCGAATTTTGGCACTCCATATGTTTCAAAACTACATTTCCCATGATGCTTAGCCACTCTGAGATCCAGTCAAGCATCACGGGAAATGTAGTTCTGAAACATCTGGAGTGCCAAATTTTGCCATCTCTGGGTAGGGCATGCTCACATCTGGAGGTTGGACACAGCGTCCGCACTAACTCCCTCACCCAACTTCTATGCAGCGCACTACAAAACACAGTTCCTGGCTATCGCTTGAGTACTAACCCAAAGGGGTCCTAAGGTGAAGGTGCACTTAAAGGGACATTCCGGTCAAAATGTAATTACACATAAATGAATTACCTCTTTAAATATAATCATATTTGCAATATACATGTAATGGAAAAATGCTTCTAGTAAAAGTTATTACTTTTTTAGTGTCAACATTTTTCTCTGCACATGCATGTGAAGCATAGTTAAATATTCTCAGTGCACAAGCATTTTAAATACTGCAGCTGATCAGAGCACCAGTGGGGTTTGTATCATGTTAGCAATTAACAAAATGAGTCTTTACCAGATGGTACAAGCACCTTAGATTCTCTGAACCAGTGCTGTGTTTAAAATGCTGGTGCACAATGCATACTTAAATACACTTTTTTAAATTAAATTTGCATAGTTCCCATGGTATTCTTTGTTGAAAAGATACCTAGGTAGGTTTCTGGAGCACTACATGTCAGGAAATAGTGCTGTCATCTAGTGCGCTTGCAAATGCTGCCCTATAGTGCTCCAAACATGTGTATGTTCCTAAGCTTACATCCCTGCTTTTCAACAAAAGATACCCAGAGAATGAAAACATTTTGATAATATAATTAGAAAGTTGTTTAAAATTGCATGTTCTATCAGAATCATGAAAGGAAAAATGTGGATTTCATACCCCTTTAACTCTTTAATCAACGGCTTCTCATTTTAGCATTCACATGAAGAAACCTTCTGGGATATCACACTAAAAGACCTTTTTCTTTTGGCTACTGCATCAGGCATGTGATTAGTGAGCAGTTTGTTCGTTACTACCACAATAGTACTCTGTCCAGTACCTCAGTTCTTGCTGATCATGGTATCATGCCTTACAACAGTGTTTCTCTGCCACGGTCCTCAAGTACCCCCAACAGGCCAGGTTTTCATTATAGCTGAACCAGTGCACAGTTAAAATAATCAGCTGATCAGTAACCATGGTTACTAACCTGCTCTCACCCATCAGCTGATTATTTTACCTATTCTCTAGTTCAGCTATAATGAAAACCTGGACTGTTGGGGGAACTTGTGGGCCGTGGTTGAGATACAATGCCTTGCGAGACTTTTGCGTTCCCTTAGTTTTTCATCATAAATCATGCCCCTTTCATTTTGTTTAGTCTGTTTTAAGTATCTGCATTTCTTATCAAAAGTCAATGTAATTGGCCTAGGATTCAATAGAACACTTTTGTGAAACTAAGATGTGAGATAAAAAAAATCACTGTGACATCACAACTTGAAAGTTGCAGAATTAATAATTTGTAGCCGCCCCTCATCACAGCTGTGAGTCACTCTCCGTTATAATCATTATAAGCATCTATTTAACAACCATTCATTTCTCTGCACATAGAACAAGCACCACTTTGAAGAACACACAGAAAAACTCTCAGAACATTGCAGAACAAGAAAATTAAAACGATTAAAAATCCTACATAAAACAATTTATGCTAACATATAAAATAAAAAACGAGAAAAGTTATAAAGAGAAATAGAATAAAAATAAAAACAAGACAACTTTGTCAGCGTTGAAACAGCGAGAAACGACCATGAGACGAAATATAATTCAGCACAAGCATTTACATTAAAGGGACAGTAAAGTCAAATGTATGTTTATGAGTCAGACGGAAAATGCAATGTTAAGAAATTGTGCGCAGTCTTTTTTATATACGCAATTTCTAAGGCACCAGTTCCTACCGAGCATGTGCAAGAGTTTAGAGTGTAAACGTATAGGAGTCTAAGATTTTATGTAATTTATAAATTTGTCAGAAAAAAATCTACTGCTCATGTAAAATGTAGTGCTATTGTATTGTCTTTTTTATGTAATTTTTATGCAATTCAAGGTTAAATATTACAAAGCCGACCCCAAGGAACACACCCAAAGCTTGTGCACGTCAGTTGGGAGTATGTGTGTGAGCGTGTATATGTTGCGAGTAAAGTCAGATATTAGGTAATGCTACGATTACCCGGGTAAAACTGACATTAGCGGCTGTGGGTAAAGCCCGATGTAAGATCATTACCCAAAAGCTTCCGGATAAAGCTAATCACAGCACTATTTTCATCCTTTGAAGACAATAGTTCTTGCACATCACTGCATCAAACATATATATGATATGCGCAGTAATTCCCCATCTTAACTATCTTTTTTGCCTCCGCCTGGTGGGTTCAAGGGGGACGAAGCCCCCCTTGAAAACCTCAATCCCCAAGGTTTACTTGGGGTGGATGCCAGAGGATCGGCGGGGCACCTTCCTTGAACCCCCCAGGCAGAGACAAAAATAATTGTGTACATGGGTTTTATCCAGACACATTTGAGTAATCCTAGGAGCTTACATCGTGCTTTACCCACAGCCGCTGGGTAATGTCAGTTTTACTCGGGTAATCGTAGGATTACCCGATATCTGACTTTACCGTAATATATACACACACACATATATATATATATACTGTATATCTATCTATACATATATATGTGTGTGTGTGTATAAGCTCAATGGTGTGCATGCATGTGCATATGTGTGTGCATGTGTGTACGTGAATGTGTGCATGCACATACATGTATGTTATGTGCATATATACATGTGTATACGATAATTTGTATATTTAGCCTATGTACATACACACACACAAACATATTAACAAATACATGCGCACAAACACACATGGACACACAAAAACATATGTTTACACACATACATCTGCCCATAGTGGTACATACAAACATACATGCATACACATACATGAACAAATACATGTGCACACAGAAATACAAACACATATGCCTGCACACCCTAACATACACGTGCACAGAAACATACATGTGCACACAGATATACATACACACATGCATGCACACACACACACGTGCACACAGAGATACATACACACATGCATGCACACACACACACGTGCACACAGAGATACATACACACATGCACACACAAACATACATGTGCACACAGATACATACACACATGCACACACACAGACACACGTGCACACAGAGATACATACACACATGCACGCACAAACACACATGTGCACACAGATATACATACACACATGCATGCACACACACACACACGTGCACACAGAGATACATACACACATGCATGCACACACACATACACGTGCACACAGAGATACATACACACATGCATGCACACACACACACACGTGCACACAGAGATACATACACACACATGAACACACAAACATACATGTGCACACAGATACATACACACATGCACACACACAGACACACGTGCACACAGAGATACATACACACATGCATGCACACACAGACACGCATGTGCACACAGAGATACATACACACATGCATGCACACACAGACACACGTGCACACACAGATACATACACACATGCATGCACACACAGACACACGTGCACACAGAGATACATACACACATGCATGAACACACAAACATACATGTGCACACAGAGATACATACACACACATGCACACACAGACACATGTACACGCACACACATGCACACACAGACACATGTACACGTACACACACTTGCACACACAGACACATGTACACGTACACACATGCACACACAGACACATGTACACGTACACACACATGCACACACAGACACATGTACACGCACACACACATGCACACACAGACACATGTACACGCACACACACATGCACACACAGACACATGTACACGTACACACACATGCACACACAGACACATGTACACGTACACACACATGCACACACAGACACATGTACACGTACACACACATGCACACACAGACACATGTACACGTACACACACATGCACACATAGACACATGTACACGTACACACACATGCACACACAGACACATGTACACGTACACACACATGCATACACAGACACATGTACACGTACACACACATGCACACACAGGCACATGTACACGTACACACACATGCACACACAGACACATGTACACATAGACACATGTACACGTACACACACATGCACACACAGACACATGTACACACACATGCACACACAGACACATGTACACGTACACACACATGCACACACAGACACATGTACATGTACACACACATGCACACACAGACACATGTACACGTACACACACATGCACACACAGACACATGTACACGTACACACACATGCACACACAGACACATGTACACGTACACACACATGCACACATAGACACATGTACACGTACACACACATGCACACATAGACACATGTACACGTACACACACATGCACACACAGACACATGTACACGCACACACACATGCATACACAGACACATGTACACGCACACACACATGCATACACAGACACATGTACACGTACACACACATGCACACACAGACACATGTACACGTACACACACATGCGCGTAAAACAATTATTTGCTGCCTCTTTCTCATGTGTTAGCACCAACCCAAAATACAATAAAATACACGGAAATTGCCACAGCCAGTTCTTCCAGTCAGTGGACACTAATTACGAATTGAATTCAATACACTGTAATATGATACAAAAGCACAAGAAATAAATCATCACAGCATCACTCCAGGTCTTTCAATAAACAATACAGAGTTAGGGCACAGTGCGATGGCTGCAACTGGCCATTAACCTTTGTACAGACAATGTCATTTATTACAAATAGCTGTGCTGACCATTTACTCCTCTAGGCACCTCTGTGACTTGCAAGGGTCAGCTGTTAATAGCCAGTGCGCGCTAAAGCGCAGAGAAGGGGAGGGGCAATCTCCTGACGTATTATTAACACAGCAAGCAGTTTGTAAAGGGGAGGAAGCTGTCTGAGCACGAAATGAATTCTTTCAAACACTGCTGCCCTGTTGTGCTCAAGACACGTGCACACTACCCAGCATACATCAGTAAAGAGCTACATTTCAATAAAGGACATCATGAGAAAGAGGCCCATTTACAGAAGTACACTGGAAAGTCTTTTTTTAAAAATTGTACATTCTGAATCATGTATTTTTAAAGGGATATTAAAACAGTGCTCCTTTGGTAAAAATATATATGTTAAATCAAAGCAAACATAAAGAGAGACAGATTGTGTAAAAAACAGCAAATAGCTTACTTGTTTTCTTGCAAAATTAGAACTGAGAAATTCTCAGTGTAATTCCTGCCCCGATTGTGATAAGAGTTTTATTCTGTCAGTTCTGACTCCCTCTTATTTAGTGTATTCACTTCATAGTAAACCAGCCTAGAAGTTTTATGACATCAGGCTAAGATAAACCTTCCTGCAGAGGCCCCTCCTCCTTGTATTGTAGGGCTGTGATATGAAGTAATGAACACTGCACAAATGTAGCCACTAATCAGCAAGCGCTATCCAGGGTCTGAACCAAAAATGGTCTGGCTCCTAAGCTTTCATTCCTGCTTTTCAAATAAAGATACCAAAAGAACAAAGAAAAAATGCTAATAGGAGTAAATTAGAAAGTTGCTTAAAATTGCTGCGCTATCTGAATCATGAAAGTTTAATTTTTACTAGACTATCCCTTTAAAGTTTAGTATCCCTTAAAGTATAAGCCACTGCTTAGTGATTTTTTATTACAACAGTGAAACAGACTGTTAAACATCCCTTTAATTTTGAATTGCATGTCCCTTTAACAGCTATTACATCAAACTGTGGCACTCACAAACTGGGTCATATTGGAAACCAAAGCCGTGGATCAGTGGTTAATATCTGCACATCAGTGTTCTCGGACCTTTATAAATGTCACCTCTGCCACCAATCTACTGGATCATTGATGGTTAAGTGAGATGATAGACGCTGCACACTCACACAATAATATGACCTATCAGAGCCATCAGATACTGAGAACCAGACAAGCTGGTGTTAAGGAAACCAGAACAAACAAATCAATGTGTTTTGCAGAGAGATATTTAGCGCCAATAATAGCAGCTACTTTGCCAAGTCTTGATTCAGCACAAGCACGAACAAACTCAGATCTTATTTCATTTAGCGCACTTAAAAGAAGCTCACAACTTAATTAAAAACATAAGTCTTGCAACCCTGTATTAAATGGATGAAACCCAACATTTTTGTTCATGATTCAGATAGAACATATCATTTTAAACAACTTTCTATTTTTCTTATTTGATCTAATTTGCTTCATTCGCTTGATATACTTTGTTGAAAAGCATACCTAGGTAGGCTCAGGAGCACAAAGCACTACTTGGAGCTAGCTGCTGATTGGTAGTTGCATATATACCTCTTGTCTTTGACTTATCTGATGTGTTTATCTAGCTCCCAGAATTACATTGCTGCTCCTTCAACAAAGGATAACAAGAGAATGAAGCAAGTTTGATAATAGAAGTAAATTATAAAGTTGTTTAAAATGTTATTTTTTTGTTTTAATCATTAATACAACTTTTGGGGTTCATGTCCCTTTAAATGGTACATTTAAAGGGTCGGTTTTCACAGCTAAGAGGACTTTATAAATACAAAGAACACCATTTTTGTCTTATAACTGAGCACCTACTAAGGTCTGTGGTGGACAAAACACACTGTTTAATAAATGGCGATTTCCCGGTATAATTAGTTTGTGCTGTACAATTTTGGAGGTGTTTTCTGATGCTGGTTTCCTTTATTGTGGACCATGTTTAATGCAGTGTAAAGTATTCACAAGATGGAGAGCGACTCACAATTCGCAGGTGTGATGAGGAGCGGTTCGAGTTGTGATGTAGCAGTGAGTTTTTTCAGCTGGATATTAGTATCACAAACAGGTTTTATTGACCCTACACTGTTGCCACAAACACATCTGAAAACCTTGTGATAAATGCGTAATCTGTAGGTTGTGTTCAAATGCATTGGAATGACTACAAATATGCAACATACTTCCCGTGCAATCTCTGATGGATTAGAACAAGGGGCAAGGTCTCATAAAGCACTTACATTCTAATACAAAATGTTATGCTTAAAGGGACACTAAACCCACATTTTTATTTCATGATTCAGAGAAGCAAATTTAAGCAACTTTTTAATTTACTCCTATTATCAATTTTTCTTCATTCTCTTGCTATCTTTATTTGAAAAAGCAGGAATATTTTTTGCGTTAATGTGTCTCTTTAACAAACTGATTAGGGCCCACATGTATTATAAGGCGAGCAGACAAGCTTCTCAACTAGAGAACTTGTTCGATTTCCTTCGCGGCATACGTATCATGTGTGCCCTTTCATTTACGCGACCAATTGCGTGAGAGAATGGCCTGTCAATCACCCCGAGCGAGCATGAGGTGATTTCTCTCTGAAGAGTGTAAGAAAATTAAGTCTAATGACCGTTGCATCTAACATTGCGGGAAGCAGGATCAAATGTGTGAACCTGCCCTGCAAGGGCATGGGAGCGGTTTGCACTGCTTTGTACTCTGAGCACAAGGAGTAATTTGAAGAATTGTATTTATTTCTTTTAAAATCTTCCATTTTTCACTGATGCCATCAACTTGCTATGAAACCTTCCTCGGGGCCAGTGATGTATCGATATAAACTGAACAGGAAGTTTGTCTGAAGGACGAGAGCACAGATTAACATTTGTAGAGCTGTGGTTTATCATAGGAGCAGAAAAGCTATGGGGCTTAAGAATAAAAATACTGTTCTTCTGCAACTGTAAAGAAGTCATGACACAAGTTATCTCCGCTGGTCATTTTTAACTGTGACACAAAAAGCATATCGCTCAGAGCAAGGCATATACCACGGGTCTTCCTTTTTTCATAGTCAATGTTTTGTCTAGATTCGTTCTCTGTCTGTTTCAGCATCTGGTCACAAAAGCAAAAAGAAAACAGTCCCATTTGTTCAAGCTTCCTGTTGGCTGCTAACACTATTGATATCTTTGTTAGTCAGCCAGTAGATATGCAATGCCTAAAGCTCTCCAAAGGAAAATACATTTTATTTACAGCTATTGCTATGTCAGAATATGCAGCTTTCTTACGCCTAGATTACGAGTTTTGCGGTAAGGTGAAAAAGCAGCGTTAACAGGTCCTAACGCTGCTTTTTTACTCCCGCTGCTATTGCGAGTCTTGCAGGTATAGGTGTACCGCACACTTTTTTGGCCTTACCGCAAACCTACTTACGTAAATTTCGTAAAGGCTTTTTTCTATGGGACTTCCATAGCACCGGTATTACGAGTCTGCCTGGGAGGCCAAAAAGTGAGCGGTACAGCCTCTACCACCAAGATTCCTAACGCATTTTAAAGTCAGTAGTTATGAGTTTTCCGCTACAAAGCTGTAGCATAAAACTCATAACTAAAGTGCTAAAAAGTACACTAACACCCATAAACTACCTATTAACCCCCAAAACGCTGCACTCCCGCCTCGCAAACACTAGTTAAATATTATTAACCCTAATCTGCCGCCCCAACATCGCCGCCACCTACATTCTATTTATTAACCCCTAATCTCCCGCCCCCAATGTCGCCGCAACCTACCTACATTTATTAACCCCTAATCTGTCACTACTAACGTCACTGCACTATATGTACTGTAGGTACCGCTGCCACCTACATTATACTTATTAACCCTTAATCTGCTGCCCCAACATCGCCGCCACCTACATTAGATTAATTAACCCCTAATCTCCCGCCCCCAATGTCGCCGCAACCTACCTACATTTATTAACCCTTAATCTGCCGCCCCCAATGTTGCCGCACTATACTAAATTTATTAACCCCTAAACCTAAATCTAACCCTAACCCTAACATCCCTAACTTAAATATAATTTACCGCTCCGGACACCGCCGCCACCTACATTATACTTATTAACCCCTAATCTGCTGCCCCCAACATTGCCGCCACCTACATTAGATTTATTAACCCCTAATCTCCCGCCCCCAATGTCGCCGCAACCTACCTACATTTATTAACCCCTAATCTGCCGCCCCCAACTTTGCCGCACTATACTAAATTTATTAACCCCTAAACCTAAGTCTAACCCTAACCCTAACATCCCCTAACTTAAATAAAATTGAAATAAAACTAAATAAAAATTCCTATCATTAACTAAATTATTCCTATTTAAAAACAAATATGTACCTGTAAAATAAACCCTAAGATAGCTACAATATAACTAATAGTTACATTGTATCTATCTTAGGGTTTATTTTTTATTTTACAGGTAAGTTTGTATTTATTTTAACTAGGTAGAATAGTTACTAAATAGTTATTAACCTAACCTAAGTTACACTAACACCTAACACTACACTACAATTAAATAACTTACATAAATTAAATACAATTAGCTAAATTACAAAAAAAAAAAAAAACACTAAATTATAGAAAATACAAAAACAAATTACAAGATATTTAAACTAATTACACCTAATCTAAGAGCCCTATCAAAATAAAAAAGCCCCCCCAAAATAAAAAAAACCCTAGCCTAAACTAAACTATCAATAGCCCTTAAAAGGGCCTTTTGCAGGGCATTGCCACAAAGAAATCAGCTCTTTTACCTGTAAAAAAAAATACAAACAACACCCACAACAGTAAAACCCACCACCCACACAACCAACCCCCCAAATAAAACCCTAACTAAAAAAACCTAAGCTCCCCATTGCCCTGAAAAGGGCATTTGTATGGGCATTGCCCTTAAAAGAGCATTTAGCTCTATTGCTGCCCAAAGCCCTAACCTAAAAATTAAAACCCACCCAAAACACCCTTAAAAAATCATAACACTAACCCCTGAAGATTCACTTACCGGGAGAAGTTTTCATCCAAGCGGCAAGATGTCCTCAACAAAGCTGGCAGAAGTGGTCCTCCAGACGGGCAGAAGTGGTCCTCCAGACGGGCAGAAGTGGTCCTCCAGATGGGCAGAAGTCTTCATTCAGACGGCATCTTCTATCTTCATCCTTCCGATGTGGAGCGGCTCCATCTTCAAGACATCTGGCACGGAGCATCCTCTTCCAACAAAGTCTTCTTGCTGAATGAATATCTCTTTAAGTGACGTCATCCAAGATGGTGTCCCTTAGATTCCGATTGGCTAATAGAATTCTATCAGCCAATCGGAATTAAGGTAGAAAAAATCATATTGGCTGATGCAATCAGCCAATAGGATTGAGCTTGCATTCTATTGGCTGATTGGAACAACCAATAGAATGCAAGCTCAATCCTATTGGCTGATTGGGGTGTTTAGACTCTGGGTTCATGTTAGGGTGTTAGGTGTAAACATAACTTTAGTTTCCCCATAAGAATCAATGGGGTTGCGTCACTGACTTTTACGCTGCTTTTTGGCAGGTGCTAAACTTTTTCTCAGTCGGCTCTCCCCATTGATGTCTATGGGGAAATCGTGCACGAGCACATATAACCAGCTCACCGCTCACTTAAGCAGCGCTGGTATTGGAGTGCAGTGTAGAGCTCAATTTTGCTCTACACTCACTTCTTGCCTGTTAACGCCGGGTTTGTAAATACCCGTAATACCAGCGCTGCAGGGAAGTAAGCGGTGAGAAAAAACTGCACGTTAGCACCGCACCCCTCATAACGCAAGACTCGTAATCTACCCGTTAGTTCCTAGCATTACAAAAAAAAAGTAAGCAGGTTGCAAGAATCTCGACCACACCCATTAATCGTTTCCATAGCTCTGCCCCCATGGATCCATCCAAAAGTAATCAATGTAAATTGCGCACAAATATTAAATATTTTATGTTTCAGTCTAATCTGTAAACTGCAGGAAATGAACAGATCTTAATTCAGCAAATTATATATGTAATTGTATTATTATGTTGTTTTTAAAGTAAAGTACCACAATACAATAAAATATATACATAAGACCAACAACAATCTTGGCATATACCGGATACCGTGCGTATTACAAGTTGAAAGTTAAAAGGTTTTGTTAGCGTGCTAACCCGGCATGAGCAAAAAGCAAAGTTACTATATTGCAATCACATTAAAGGGACAGTCAACACCAGAATTTTTGTTGTTTAAAAAGAAAGATAATCCTTTTATTACCCATTCCCCAGTTTTGCCTAACCAACACAGTTATATTAATATACTTTTTACCTCTGTGATTACCTTGTATCTAAGCTTCTGCTGACTGCCCCCTTATTTCAGTTCTTTTGACAGACATGCAGTTTAGCCAATCAGTGCTCAGTCCTAGGTCACTTTACGTGCATGAGCTCAATGTTATCTATATGAAACATGTGAACTAATGCCCTCTAGTGGTCAAAATGTATTCAGATTAGAGGCAGTCTTCAAGGTCTAAGAAATTAGCATATGAACCTCCTAGTTTTAGCGTTCAACTAAGAATACCAAGAGAACAAAGCAAAGTTGGTGATAAAAGTAAATTGGGAAGTTGTTTAAAATTGCATGCCCTATTTAAAACATGAAAGTTTTTTTGGGACTTGACTATCCCTTTAAGTGTTCTCCCATAGACTTCAATGGAGCAGGATAAGTGGAAAAAACCTAATACCCAATCGCATTTTCTCAAGTAAGCAAACCAGACATGAAATATTAATATTTCACATTCTAATGTTCTTCACATAACAGAATAAGTTCTCTTTTCATAAATACATATTTATATTATATATTATATATATATAAATACACAAGGGGTTAACAGCGCTCTCAAGTCCTTATAAAAACAGAGTAGTATGCAGTTGATATGTATGTGTATACAATATCAGTGATATGGATAACCAATGTTCCTAGGATATAGACAATATCAATGGAAGTCCATATGATGCTTTAAGCGTAATGAATACCCTAACCAGAATTTACCTCAATCATATGAGGTAAGTAGCCGCACTGGAAGGTATGCTTGGTTCTTTGTGGTAGATTAATTCTGGATGCCAGTGTATGCTTCTATGGTTTCATCCACCTCTTTAGAGACAAGAGACAAGAACTTTATCAGCACTTTTCTCTGTCTGCTCTCCCAGCCAAACCGTGCAAGTGTAGCAGTGCCTGAGGCTGTCATTGGGAGCACTGTGCGCGGTTTTCCTGGGAGAGCAGACAGAGAAAAGTGCTGATAAAGTTCTTGTCTCCTCACCGCGACAGCCCTGATGGCTGATCTATCCTGCAGAGCGTGAGGGTACATCTGTGGATGAGGAAGTATATACCAAGACTGCACACTCCAAGAGGCGACGAGCACCTCCACACACAAAGTTTGGGAGACTACCATTGGAGGAACCAAATCCCCACATACTCCAAGAGTATCTATACTTCTATATATCTGTTACTGTTCATGTAAAATACATATCTATACCTATATATCTATAGGAATAAATATGCAGGTATAGGTATATACACATATGGAAATATGTATTTAGGAATAAAAAATAACATTATCTTGTAAGTGAAGGATATTGGATAATGAAAAATGTACAGTAAATATACAGTAAAACACATACATATACATATGTACACACAAACATATATATATATATAGACATGTATTTGTATGTATCTCTATGTTAAACCCTTTTCAGCCTTTTTTTCTAACACCTGAGACCTTATATCTTTGAGCCCTTATAACTTTTTATGCAATATTTGTTTTAAACAGTTATTATCAGACAGTGTTATTATGACTGTATTGTTAAATGTATTTTTTATGTTTTTTTGTGACACATTTTAGTTGAGTGTAACACATAACCAGAGCTCTGTAGTCGCGCTAACCCGAAGTGCCTTTAATTCATTTGTGCTCGAGCGAACGTGTTTACTTTCAACTTGTAATGCACGCGCTACTTGCGATGTGCGATAAACCCGATATAGCTCAAGCGTTACAGTTAGCGCGTCACTCGTAATCTAGCCCTTAGAGTAAGCAGCAAGTATTGCAGCTTCCACACAGGAAAACGATAGATGTTGGTGAGTATGAGTGTCTATCGCTTCTGATTGGCTCATCAATGGTTTCTTCTTCAAGAACCGAAATGCTTGTGGGAATTTACCTATGTACTTAAACCCTTTGCAGGGGTTAAAGGGATAATACATTTAAAATTATACTTAAATGGATAGAGCATGAAATTGTAAACAACTTTCCAATTTACTCATATTATCAATTTTGCTTAGTGCTCTTGGTATCCTTTGTTAAAGATTAATCCTAGGTGAGCTCAGGAGTGTGCAGGTGTCTTTAGCCATCTGCCAGCAGTGTTTACAACATTGTTTATAGCAATTCCATACATAGTTGCAAATACTGCTGCCATAGACTGTTAAAGACACGTGCACACTCTTAAGCTCCTATCAGTCTATCTAGCTTAACTCTTCAACAAGGGGAACAAAGCAAATTTGATAATAGAACTAAATAGGAAAGTTTTTTTAAATTGTGTGCTCTATCTGAATCATAACACTTAATTTTGACTTTACTGTTCTATTCTACCTAGTTAAAATAAATACAAACTTGCCTGTAAAATAAAAATAAACCGTAAGCTAGATACAATGTAACTATCTCCTAGATTTAGAGTTCCGTTAGCCGTCGAAAGCAGCGTTAAGGGCTCCTAACGCTGCTTTTTACCACCCGCTGGTATTTAGAGTCACTCAGGAAAGGGTCTAACGCTCACTTTCCAGCCGCGACTTTTCCATACCGCAGATCCCCTTACGCCAATTGCGTATCCTATCTTTTCAATGGGATCTTCCTAACGCCGGTATTTAGAGTCTTGGCTGAAGTGAGCGGTAGACCCTCTACCAACAAGATTCCAACCGCAGAAAAAAGTCAGGAGTTAAGAGCTTTATGGGCTAACGCCGGTTTATAAAGCTCTTAACTACTGTGCTATAAAGTACACTAACACCCATAAACTACCTATGTACCCCTAAACCGAGGCCCCCCCCCACATCGCCGCCACTCAAATAATTTTTTTAACCCCTAATCTGCCAACCGCACATCGCCGCCACCTACATTATCCCTATGTACCTCTAATCTGCTGCCCCTAACATCGCCGACACCTACATAATATTTATTAACCCCTAATCTGCCCCCCCAATGTCGCCGCTACCTTACCTACACTTATTAACCCCTAATCTGCCGACCGGACCTCGCCGCCACTATAATAAATGTATTAACCCCTAAACCACCTCACTCCCGCCTCAAAAAGCCTATAATAAATAGTATTAACCCCTAATCTGCCCTCCCTAACATCTGCGACACCTAACTTCAAGTATTAACCCCTAATCTGCCGACCGGACCTCGCCGCTACTCTAATAATTGTATTAACCCCTAAAGCTAAATCTAACCCTAACACTAACACCCCCCTAAGTTAAATATAATTTTTATCTAACTAAATAAATTAAATCTTATTAAATAAATTATTCCTATTTAAAGCTAAATACTTACCTGTAAAATAAACCCTAATATAGCTACAATATAACAAATAATTATATTGTATCTATTTTAGGATTTATATTTATTTTACAGGCAACTTTGTATTTATTTTAACTAGGTACAATAGCTATTAAATAGTTATTAAGTATTTAATAGCTACCTAGTTAAAATAATTACAAAATTACCTGTAAAATTAAACCTAACACTACACTATCAATAAATAAATTAACTAAACTACCTACAATTACCTACAATTAACTAAACTAAACTAAATTACAAAAAACAAACAAGCACTAAATTACAAAAAAAAAAAAGATTACAAGAATTTTAAACTAATTACACCTACTCTAAGCCCCTTAAAAAAATAACAAAGCCCCCCAAAATAAAAAAATGCCCTACCCTATTCTAAAATAAAAAGTTAACAGCTCTATTACCTTACCAGCCCTTAAAAGGGCTTTTTGCGGGGCATGCCCCAAAGAAATCAGCTCTTTTGCCTGTAAAAAAAACCCATACAATACCCCCCCAACATTGCAACCCACCACCAACATACCCCTACTCTAACCCAAACCCCCCTTAAATAAACCTAACACTACCCCCCTGAAGATCTCCCTACCTTGAGTCGTCTTCACTCAGCCGAGCACCAATGGACCAAAAGAAGACATCTGGAGCGCCAGAAGTCTTCATCCTATCCGGGCAGAAGAGGACATCCGGACCGGCAAACATCTTCATCCAAGCGGCATCTTCTATCTTCATCCATCCGACGAGGAGCGGCTCCATCTTCAAGACCTCCGGTGCGGAATATCCTCTTCTCCCGACGACTACGACGAATGAAGGTTCCTTTAAGTGACGTCATCCAAGATGGCGTCCCTTCGAATTCCGATTGGCTGATAGGATTCTATCAGCCAATCGGAATTAAGGTAGGAAAAATCTGATTGGCTGATTGAATCAGCCAATCAGATTCAAGTTCAATCCGATTGGCTGATCCAATCAGCCAATCAGATTGAGCTCGCATTCTATTGGCTATTCCGATCAGCCAATAGAATGCGAGATCAATCTGATTGGCTGATTGGATCAGCCAATCCGATTGAACTTGAATCTGCCAATCAGATTTTTCCTACCTTAATTCCGATTGGCTGATAGAATCCTATCAGCCAATCGGAATTCGAGGGACGCCATCTTGGATGACGTCACTTAAAAGAACCTTCATTCGTCGGTAGTCGTCGGGAGAAGAGGATGTTCCGCGTCGGAGGTCTTGAAGATGGAGCCGCTCCTCGTCGGATGGATGAAGATAGAAGATGCCGCTTGGATGAAGATGTTTGCCGGTCCGGATGTCCTCTTCTGCCCGGATAGGATGAAGACTTCTGGCGCTCCAGATGTCTTCTTTTGGTTCATCGGTTCTCGGCTGAGTGAAGACGACTCAAGGTAGGGAGATCTTCATGGGGGTAGTGTTAGGTTTATTTAAGGGGGGTTTGGGTTAGAGTAGGGGTATGTGGGTGGTGGGTTGTAATGTTGGGGGGGGTATTGTATGTTTTTTTTTTACAGGCAAAAGAGCTGATTTCTTTGGGGCATGCCCAGCAAAAAGCCCTTTTAAGGGCTGGTAAGGTAATAGAGCTGTTAACTTTTTATTTTAGAATAGGGTAGGGCATTTTTTTATTTTGGGGGGCTTTGTTATTTTTTTAGGGGGCTTAGAGTAGGTGTAATTAGTTTAAAATTCTTGTAATCTTTTTTTTTTTTGTAATTTAGTGGCGTTTTTTTTTGTAATTTAGTTTAGTTGATTTAATTGTAGGTAATTGTAGGTAGTTTAGTTAATTTATTTATTGATAGTGTAGTGTTAGGTTTAATTGTAACTTAGGCTAGGATTTATTTTACAGGTAATTTTGTAATTATTTTAGCTAGGTAGTTATTAAATAGTTAATAACTATTTAATAACTATTGTACCTAGTTAAAATAAATAAATACAAAGTTGCCTGTAAAATAAATATAAATCCTAAAATAACTACAATAAAAGATGTTAGGGAGGGCAGATTAGGGGTTAATACTATTTATTATAGGCTTTTTGAGGCGGGAGTGAGGCAGTTTAGGGGTTAATACATTTATTATAGTGGCAGGGAGGTCCGGTCGGCAGATTAGGGGTTAATACTTGTAGGTAAGGTAGCGGCGATGTTGGGGGGTGCAGATTAGGGGTTAATAAATATAATGTAGGTGTCGGCGATGTTAGGGACAGCAGATTAGGGGTTCATAGGGATAATGTAGGTGGCGGCGGTGTCCGATCGGCAGATTAGGGGTTAATAATAAAATGCAGGTGTCAGCGATAGTGGGGGCGGCAGATTAGGGGTTAATAAGTGTAAGGTTAGGGGTGTTTAGACTCGGGGTTCATGTTAGGGTGTTAGGTGCAGACTTAGAAACTGTTTCCCCAGAGGAAACAATGGGGCTGCGTTAGGAGCTGAACGCTGCTTTTTTGCAGGTGTTAGGTTTTTTTTCAGCCCAAACTGCCCCATTGTATCCTATGGGGATATCGCGCACGAGCATGTTTTTCCAGCTAGCCGCTGCCGTAAGCAACGCTGGTCTTGAGAGTTGAAGTGGCGGTAAATATGCCTGTACGCTCCCTTTTTGGAGCCTAACGCAGCCCTTCAGAGAACTCTCAATACCAGCGTTATTTAAAAGGTGCGGGGGGGAAAAAACACGCGTAGCTAACGCACCTCTTTGGCCGCAAAACTCTAAATCTAGCCGTATTAGTTATATTGTAGCTATCTTAGGGTTTATTTAATAGGTAAGTATTTAGTTTTAAATAGGAATTATTTAGTTAATTGTAGTAATTTTATTTAGATTTATTTAAATTATATTTAAGTTAGGGGGTGTTAGGGTTAGGGTTAGACTTAGGTTTAGGGGTTAATAAATTTAGTATAGTGCGGCAAAGTTGGGGGCGGCAGATTAGGGGTTAATAAATGTAGGTAGGTTGCAGCGACATTGGGGGCGGGAGATTAGGGGTTAATAAATCTAATGTAGGTGGCGGCGATGTTGGGGACAGCAGATTAGGGGTTAATAAGTATAATGTAGGTGGCGGCGGTGTCCAGAGCGGTAAATTATATTTAAGTTAGGGGTGTTAGGGTTAGGGTTAGACTTAGTTTTAGGGGTTAATAAATTTAGTATAGTGCGGCAACATTGGGGGCGGCAGATTAAGGGTTAATAAATGTAGGTAGATTGTGGCGATATTGGGGCGGGAGATTAGGGGTTAATTAATCTAATGTAGGTGGCGGCGATGTTGGGGCAGCAGATTAGGGGTTAATAAGTATAATGTAGGTGGCAGCGGTACCTACAGTACATAAATTTAGTATAGTGCGGCAACATGTAATGCATGAGAGTGTCTCTTTAAAAGCATGAAACAATAATGTTTTGGAATTATACTAATATACTGTAACGTTACCATAGGGAATAAATAAAACCTCTTTGTAAATCTAATCTCACTGAAAAAAATGCCACAACTGCCAAACAAAAATTGTAGAATTCACAAAAATTTGTTAGCCCCCCTCAACAGTGCAGTGAGTTCAGTGACCTTTTGTTCAATGGGTCTGCATCTACTATGCAACCATTTACTAGAACGAGTTAAGGATACCGGTGTCACAAAATCCTACAGAACAAATGGTTGAAGCTAACAGATATACAAATAAAAAAAAAATAGAAAACTGGGAAAAAAGTTCAAGAAAAGTAAAAATAAAAGAAAAAATGAAGAGGTGTAGGTTAAAATCCTGACTATACCTCAAAAACCTGAACGCAGCCACTCCTGGATATGCCTTAAAGGGACATGTAACCCACATTTTGTCTTTCCAATTTACTTAATTCTCTTGATATCCTTTGTTGAAAATCATATCTAAATAGGCTTAGTAGCTGCTGATTGGTGGCTGCACATAGATGCCTCGTGTGATTGGCTCATCCATGTGCATTTCTATTTCTTCAACAAAGGATTTCTAAAGATTGAAGCAAATAAGATAGAAGTAAATTAGAATGCTGTTTAAAATTGTATTCTCTATCTGAATCATTGAAAGAAACATTTTGGGTTTCATGTCCATTTAATAAAAGAAAATAATGTTAGCATCTGTTGTTGGATATGAGAGATATCACGTATTGGGCACCCTATGCAATTATATATCTAAACTGCAGGAACATCACCTAATGAAATGGGGGAAAAGCTGCTGAATTGAGACTCAGTGAATTTCCAACCTCGGAATGAAGCCTGGTGTATATTGTGGTAGGTTCAGTCATTTCCCTCTTTGTCGCCTTATATACACACAACCTAGCTAGTACAAAGAGTGCTGGTATGTGCACAGCCTGTATATTAATGTATTGACAAATGACTACAGTTATAAGGTTGGGTTTAAAAAAAGAGAGTTGTGAGGTGCACGTGGCTGTATGTTTTTGGGTTCCTGAATACACAAGTTAGTATTTGTACATGCAAATTATTGGATGCGGGTACATATATGCATGTGAATTACGTAATGTGTGGGGCGGTGTGCACGTTCTTTTACTGGAGTGTTTACGAATATGTGTTTGAATGATGGAATTTGCTTAGATGCATTTTTTTAATAGGTGAATAAGAATTTATATAAGTGAATTCTTGGGTATATCAATGTGTATGAATTAGTGTATATGCATATATGTATGTATGTATTTGCATGTGTGTATGTAATTGTGTGTGTATGTATGTGAGTGTGTGTGCGTGCCTGTGTAAGAATGCATGTGTGTGTGTGCATGTGTATGTATGTGAGTGTGCGTGCGTGCCTGTGTATGCATGCATGTGTGTGTGCATGTGTATGTATGTGAGTGTGTGTGCTTGACTGTGTAAGAATGCATGTGTGTGTGTGCATGTGTATGTATGTGAGTGTGCGTGCATGCCTGTGTATGCATGCATGCGTGTGTGCATGTGTATGTATGTGAGTGTGCATGCGTACCTGTGTATGCATGCATGTGTGTGTGCGCATGTGTATGTATGTGAGTGTGTGCATTTGCATGTGTGTGTGTGCGTTAATGTGTATGTATTTATGTGTGTGTGCATATGTGTGTATGTGTGTTCATGTGTATGTACAGTAAATGTGTATGTATGTGTTTGAATGTGCATATACGCAAGTGTGGGTGCATGTCTGTGTGTGTGTATGCATGTATGTGTGTGTGCATGTGTATGTATGTGAGTGTGCATGCCTGTGTATGCATGTATGTGTATGTATTTCAGTGTGCGTGCCTGTGTATGCATGCATGTGTATGTATGGGAGTGTGCGTGCATGTCTGTGTATGCATGCATGTGTGTGTGCATGTGTATGTATGGGAGTGTGCGTGCGTGCCTGTGTATGCATTCATGTGGGTGTGCATGTGTATGTATGGGAGTGTGCGTGCGTGCCTGTGTGTGTGCATGTGTATGTATGGGAGTGTGCATGCATGCATGTGGGTGTGCATGTAAATGTATGGGAGTGTGAGTGCGTGCCTGTGTATGCATGCATGTGTATGTACGCAAGTGTGCATGCATGTCTGTGCGTGTGTATGCATGCATGTCTGTGCCTGTGTATGCATGCATGTGTGTGCATGTGTATGTATGTGAGTGTGCGTGCGTGCCTCTGTATGCATGCATGTGTATGTACGCAAGTGTGCGTGCATGTCTGTGCGTGTGTATGCATGCATGTCTGTGCCTGTGTATGCATGCATGTGTATATATGTGAGTGTGCGTGCCTCTGTATGCATGCATGTGTATGTACACAAGTGTGCGTGCATGTCTGTGCGTGTGTATGCATGTATGTGTGTGTGTGTGCGCATGTGTATGTATGAGTGTGCATGCGTGCATGTGTGTGTGTGCCTGCAGTGTGTATATGTGTGACTTCTGTAATCTATAACAGAGCATATCTTCTGCTAATTCTCCCTCTCAATTGTAACAAACCTCTTTGCAAGAGGAGGTCGCGCGCAGAAATTCGTCACTTGTAGAACAACACAACAATTACACACAATGAGTCTGATTAGGGGAAACTTCCTGGGAGCGAGAGAGGAGAATTAGAGAAGCTTACAAGAGAGAAAGAGCAGATTGTGAGTGTAGAGATACAGGATGTACAGATAAACATGAAGCACAAATACAAATATTTTATAGATAACTGAGGTAGTTTTATACCCCATATGTACAGTATACATGACCTGTATGACTATACGTACAGTATACATGACCTGTATGACTATATGTACAGTATACATGACCTGTATGACTATATGTACAGTATACATGACCTCTATGCCTATATGTACAGTATACATGACCTGTATGCCCATATGTACAGTATACATGACCTGTATGCCCATATGTACAGTATACATGACCTCTATGCCTATATGTACAGTATACATGACCTGTATGACTATATGTACAGTATACATGACCTCTATGCCCATTTAAACAGTATACATGACCTGTGTGCCCATATGTACAGTATACATGACCTGTATGACTATATGTACAGTATACATGACCTGTATGACTATATGTATAGTATACATGACCTGTATGCCCATATGTAAAGCATATATGACCTGTATGACCATATGTACAGTACACATGACCTGTATGACTATATGTACAGTATACATGACCTGTATGACTATATGTACAGTATACATGACCTGTATGCCCATATGTAAAGCATATATGACCTGTATGACCATATGTACAGTACACATGACCTGTATGACTATATGTACAGTATACATGACCTGTATGACTATATGTACAGTATACATGACCTGTATGCCCATATGTAAAGCATATATGACCTGTATGACCATATGTACAGTACACATGACCTGTATGACTATATGTACAGTATACATGACCCGTATGACTATATGTACAGTATACATGACCTGTATGCCCATATGTACAGTATACATGACCTGTATGACTATATGTACAGTATACATGACCTGTATGCCCATATGTACAGTATACATAACCTGTATGCCCATATGTAAAGTATACATAACCTGTATGACCATATGTACAGTATACATGACCTGTATGACTATATGTACAGTATACATGACCTGTATGACCATATGTACAGTATACATGACCTGTATGACTATATGTACAGTATACATGACCTGTATGCCCATATGTACAGTATACATGACCTGTATGACCATATGTACAGTATACATGACCTGTATGACCATATGTACAGTATACATGACCTGTATGCCCATATGTACAGTATACATGACCTGTATGACTATATGTACAGTATACATGACCTGTATGACTATATGTACAGTATACATGACCTGTATGCCCATATGTACAGTATACATGACCTGTATGACTATATGTACAGTATACATGACCTGTATGACTATATGTACAGTATACATGACCTGTATGACTATATGTACAGTATACATGACCTGTATAACCATATGTACAGTATACATGACCTGTATGACTATATGTACAGTATACATGACCTGTATGACTATATGTACAGTATACATGACCTGTATGACTATATGTACAGTATACATGACCTGTATAACCATATGTACAGTATACATGACCTGTATGACTATATGTACAGTATACATGACCTGTATGCCCATATGTACAGCATATATGACCTGTATGCCCATATGTACAGCATATATGACCTGTATGCCCATATGTACAGTATACATGAACTGTATGACTATATGTACAGTATACATGACCTGTATGACTATATGTACAGTATACATGACCTGTATGCCCATATGTACAGCATATATGACCTGTATGCCCATATGTACAGTATACATGAACTGTATGACTATATGTACAGTATACATGACCTGTATGACTATATGTACAGTATACATGACCTGTATGCCCATATGTACAGTATACATGACCTGTATGACCATATGTACAGTATACATGACCTGTATGACTATATGTACAGTATACATGACCTGTATGCCCATATGTACAGCATATATGACCTGTATGCCCATATGTACAGCATATATGACCTGTATGCCCATATGTACAGTATACATGAACTGTATGACTATATGTACAGTATACATGACCTGTATGACCATATGTACAGTATACATGACCTGTATGACCATATGTACAGTATACATGACCTGTATGCCCATATGTACAGTATACATGACCTGTATGACCATATGTACAGTATACATGACCTGTATGACTATATGTACAGTATACATGACCTGTATGACCATATGTACAGTATACATGACCTGTATGACTATATGTACAGTATACATGACCTGTATGCCCATATGTACAGTATACATGACCTGTATGACTATATGTACAGTATACATGACCTGTATGCCCATATGTACAGTATACATGACCTGTATGCCCATATGTACAGTATACATGACCTGTATGACTATATGTACAGTATACATGACCTGTATGACTATATGTACAGTATACATGACCTGTATGACTATATGTACAGTATACATGACCTGTATGACCATATGTACAGTATACATGACCTGTATGACTATATGTACAGTATACATGACCTGTATGACTATATGTACAGTATACATGACCTGTATGACCATATGTACAGTATACATGACCTGTATGACTATATGTACAGTATACATGACCTGTATGCCCATATGTACAGTATACATGACCTGTATGACCATATGTACAGTATACATGACCTGTATGACTATATGTACAGTATACATGACCTGTATGCCCATATGTACAGTATACATGACCTGTATGCCCATATGTACAGCATATATGACCTGTATGCCCATATGTACAGTATACATGACCTGTATGACCATATGTACAGTATACATGACCTGTATGCCCATATGTACAGTATACATGACCTGTATGCCCATATGTACAGTATACATGACATGTATGACCATATGTACAGTATACATGACCTGTATGACTATATGTACAGTATACATGACCTGTATGACCATATGTACAGTATACATGACCTGTATGACCATATGTAAAGTATACATGACCTGTATGACTATATATACAGTACACATGAGCTGTGTGTATGACTATATGTACAGCATACATGACCTGTATAACCATATGTACAGTATACATGACCTGTATGCCCATATGTACAGCATATATGACCTGTATGACCATATGTACAGTATACATGACCTGTATGACTATATGTACAGTATACATGACCTGTATGACTATATGTACAGTATACATGACCTGTATGACTATATGTACAGTATACATGACCTGTATTAACATATGTACAGTATACATGACCTGTATGACTATATGTACAGTATACATGACATGTATGACTATATGTACAGTATACATGACCTGTATGCCCATATGTACAGTATACATGACCTGTATGCCCATATGTACAGCATATATGACCTGTATGACCATATGTACAGTATACATGACCTGTATGCCCATATGTACAGCATATATGACCTGTATGACCATATGTACAGTATACATGACCTGTATGCCCATATGTACAGTATACATGACCTGTATGCCCATATGTACAGCATATATGACCTGTATGACCATATGTACAGTATACATGACCTGTATGCCCATATGTACAGCATATATGACCTGTATGACCATATGTACAGTATACATGACCTGTATGACTATATGTACAGTATACATGACCTGTATGACTATATGTACAGTATACATGACCTGTATGATTATATGTACAGTATACATGACCTGTATGACCATATGTACAGTATACATGACCTGTATGACTATATGTACAGTATACATGACCTGTATGACTATATGTACAGTATACATGACCTGTATGCCCATATGTACAGTATACATGACCTGTATGACCATATCTACAGTATACATGACCTGTATGACTATATGTACAGTATACATGACCTGTATGCCCATATGTACAGTATACATGACCTGTATGCCCATATGTACAGTATATATGACCTGTATGACTATATGTACAGTATACATGACCTGTATGACTATATGTACAGTATACATGACCTGTATGCCCATATGTACAGTATACATGACCTGTATGACTATATGTACAGTATACATGACCTATATGACTATATGTACAGTATACATGACCTGTATGCCCATATGTACAGTATACATGACCTGTATGACCATATGTACAGTATACATGACCTGTATGACTATATGTACAGTATACATGACCTGTATGCCCATATGTACAGTATACATTACCTGTATGCCCATATGTACAGTATACATGACCTGTATGACCATATGTACAGTATACATGACCTGTATAACCATATGTACAGTATACATGACCTGTATGACCATATGTACAGTATACATGACCTGTATAACCATATGTACAGTATACATGACCTCTATGCCTATATGTACAGTATACATGACCTGTATGACTATATGTACAGTATACATGACCTGTATGCCCATATGTACAGTATACATGACCTCTATGCCTATATGTACAGTATACATGACCTGTATAACCATATGTACAGTATACATGACCTGTATGACTATATGTACAGTATACATGACCTGTATGCCCATATGTACAGTATACATGACCTGTATGCCCATATGTAAAGCATATATGACCTGTATGACCATATGTACAGTATACATGACCTGTATGACTATATGTACAGTATACATGACCCGTATGACTATATGTACAGTATACATGACCTGTATGACCATATGTACAGTATACATGACCTGTATGACTATATTTACAGTATACATGACCTGTATGCCCATATGTACAGTATACATGACCTGTATGACCATATCTACAGTATACATGACCTGTATGACTATATGTACAGTATACATGACCTGTATGCCCATATGTACAGTATACATGACCTGTATGACCATATGTACAGTATATATGACCTGTATGCCAATATGTACAGTATACATGACCTGTATGCCCATATGAACAGTATACATGACCTGTATGACCATATGTACAGTATACTTGACCTGTATGACCATATGTACAGTATACATGACCTGTATGACTATATGTACAGTATACATGACCTGTATGCCCATATGTACAGTATACATGACCTGTATGACTATATGTACAGTATACATGACCTGTATGACCATATGTACAGTATACATGACCTGTATGACCATATGTACAGTATACATGACCTGTATGCCCATATGTATAGTATACATGACCTGTATGCCTATATGTACAGAATGCATGACCTGTATTCCCATATAAACAGTATGCATGACCTGTATGACCATATATACAGTATACATGACCTGTATGACCATATATATATATATATATATATATATATATATATATATATATATATATATATATATATATATATACAGTATACATAACCTGTAGGACCATATGTACAGTATACATTACCTGTATGACCATATATACTGTATACATGACCTGTAGGACCATATGTACAGTATACATGACCTGTATGCCTATATGTACAGTATACATGACCTTTATGCCTATATGTCCAGTATACATGACCTGTATGACTATGTGTACAGTATCATTACCTGTATGACCATATATATACATTATACATGACCTGTATGACTATATGTACAGTATCATTACCTGTATGACCATATATATACAGTATACATGACCTGTATGACCATATATATACAGTATACATGACCTGTATGACTATATGTCCAGTATACATGACCTGTATGACTATATGTACAGTATCATTACCTGTATGACCATATATATATGTACATTATACATGACCTGTATGATTATATGTACAGTATCATTACCTGTATGACCATATGTACAGTATACATGACCTGTATGACCATATATATACAGTATACATGACCTGTATGACCATATGTACAGTATACATGACCTGTATGACCATATATATACAGTATACATGACCTGTATGACCATATGTACAGTATACATGACCTGCATGACCATATATACAGTATACACAACCTGTATGACCAAATACATATGTTCAGTTTAAAGATTTATGTACATACTGTCATCGTCTGAGTCATAGTTGTCCAATTCTGTAGAATCATCCCCTGGCTCTGCTCCACGAGGTGGTATGTCCAGGGGTGAAAGGCTTTTGGGGTGGCCTGTGGGGGAAGGGGTGCCCTCTGGCCAAGGTGTGTATCGGGGGAAGTAGTCTGAGATCTGCTGGATGGGCCGGATGGGTCCTGGGCACACATTGATAGCCATGTGCTCTTGAATGCTGATGGGCACTTTATCCCCTCGTCGTACCGTCATTGGGATATCTGCATGTGAGGGTGCAGGAAGGAGAAAAGGTAGATATGAACAGGAAGCTCGTCAGGACGGTGGGCACACACTGTATGCAAGAAGCCAGAGTGTCAGAGATGTAGCATAGAGACCAATAAACATCTTACTAAATTCATATGAAACCCCAAAATAATACTTGTGATTCAGACAAAAGGTTTACAATTTACTTATATTATCAAATTTGCATTGTTCCCTTGGTTTTCTTTGTTGAAGAGATATCTAGCTAGGTGTCTGGAGCGCTACATGGCAGGAAATAGCGCTGCCCTCTACTGATCTTGCAAATAGATAACATTTGTGCAAAACTGCTGCCATATAGTGCTCCAGAAATAGGAAGGCTTCTGAGCTTATTTCCCTGATATTTAACAAAAGTTCATCTCAAACACCCAGCCCTACAGGGCATCACCCCATACACCCAGCCCTACAGGGCATCACCCCATACACCCAGCCCTACAGGGCATCACCCCATACACCCAGCCCTACAGGGCATCACCCCATACACCCAGCCCTACAGGGCATCACCCCATACACCCAGCCCTACAGGGCATCACCCCATACACCCAGCCCTACAGGGCATCACCCCATACACCCAGCCCTACAGGGCATCACCCCATACACCCAGCCCTACAGGGCATCACCCCATACACCCAGCCCTACAGGGCATCACCCCATACACCCAGCCCTACAGGGCATCACCCCATACACCCAGCCCTACAGGGCATCACCCCATACACCCAGCCCTACAGGGCATCACCCCATACACCCAGCCCTACAGGGCATCACCCCATACACCCAGCCCTACAGGGCATCACCCCATACACCCAGCCCTACAGGGCATCACCCCATACAGACAGCCCTACAGGGCATCACCCCATACACCCAGCCCTACAGGGCATCACCCCATACAGACAGCCCTACAGGGCATCACCCCATACACCCAGCCCTACAGGGCATCACCCCATACACCCAGCCCTACAGGGCATCACCCCATACACCCAGCCCTACAGGGCATCACCCCATACAGACAGCCCTACAGGGCATCACCCCATACAGACAGCCCTACAGGGCATCACCCCATACAGACAGCCCTACAGGGCATCACCCCATACAGACAGCCCTACAGGGCATCACCCCATACACCCAGCCCTACAGGGCATCACCCCATACAGACAGCCCTACAGGGCATCACCCCATACAGACAGCCCTACAGGGCATCACCCCATACACCCAGCCCTACAGGGCATCACCCCATACACCCAGCCCTACAGGGCATCACCCCATACACCCAGCCCTACAGGGCATCACCCCATACAGACAGCCCTACAGGGCATCACCCCATACACCCAGCCCTACAGGGCATCACCCCATACACCCAGCCCTACAGGGCATCACCCCATACACCCAGCCCTACAGGGCATCACCCCATACACCCAGCCCTACAGGGCATCACCCCATACACCCAGCCCTACAGGGCATCACCCCATGCACCCAACCCTACAGAACATCACCCCATACACCCAGCCCTACAATGCATCACATCGTGTACATAACCTCAAACGGAATCACCCCATACACCCAGCCCTACAGGGCATCACCCCATGCACCCAACCCTACAGGGCATCACCCCATACACCCAGCCCTACAGGGCATCACCCCATACACCCAGCCCTACAGGGCATCACCCCATACAGACAGCCCTACAGGGCATCACCCCATACACCCAGCCCTACAGGGCATCACCCCATACACCCAGCCCTACAGGGCATCACCCCATACACCCAGCCCTACAGGGCATCACCCCATACAGACAGCCCTACAGGGCATCACCCCATACACCCAGCCCTACAGGGCATCACCCCATACAGACAGCCCTACAGGGCATCACCCCATACAGACAGCCCTACAGGGCATCACCCCATACACCCAGCCCTACAGGGCATCACCCCATACACCCAGCCCTACAGGGCATCACCCCATACACCCAGCCCTACAGGGCATCACCCCATACAGACAGCCCTACAGGGCATCACCCCATACACCCAGCCCTACAGGGCATCACCCCATACACCCAGCCCTACAGGGCATCACCCCATACACCCAGCCCTACAGGGCATCACCCCATACACCCAGCCCTACAGGGCATCACCCCATACACCCAGCCCTACAGGGCATCACCCCATGCACCCAACCCTACAGAACATCACCCCATACACCCAGCCCTACAATGCATCACATCGTGTACATAACCTCAAACGGAATCACCCCATACACCCAGCCCTACAGGGCATCACCCCATGCACCCAACCCTACAGGGCATCACCCCATACACCCAGCCCTACAGGGCATCACCCCATACACCCAGCCCTACAGGGCATCACCCCATACACCCAGCCCTACAGGGCATCACCCCATACACCCAGCCCTACAGGAAATCACCCCATACACCCAGCCCTACAGGGCATCACCCCATACACCCAGCCCTACAGGGCATCACCCCATACACCCAGCCCTACAGGGCATCACCCCATACACCCAGCCCTACAGGGCATCACCCCATACAGACAGCCCTACAGGGCATCACCCCATACAGACAGCCCTACAGGGCATCACCCCATACACCCAGCCCTACAGGGCATCACCCCATACACCCAGTGTTACAGTACCAACAGTGTACCAAGGGTTAATACCAGATGAACAATGTCCTGCATAGGGAATCAGCAATTCACAACCCAGCCAGTTTCAGGTTTAAAACAGAATGTCTACTTTATTTGAAGGCAGCACACAGATTTATACACCCTGGCTTCAGGTTACAAAGGGCATTGGTTTAACAGTAAAGCAAACATATGAACAATGCATCAAACCTCTAACAATTGTCTATTCACAGGTAAAACAGATTAACATATTAAGTTAATTAACTAGGGAAGAACGTTTACTCAGACAATCTGATGTTGGGCAGTCTAGTTAACATAATCACACAAGGACACAATCAGTTTACCCAGACAGACTCCTGAGACACAATCAGATCTGAAACATACATAGAATACATGTTATTACTGAATATAGGAACAGTTCTTATTAGCTATAAAGTCTTTTATGCCCACTTGGCTTATAGAGTCACAATTGCTCCCACAAGGGGCACTCACACCCTGTACCCATCCTGTATTTATGGATACAGGGTGACATAGACATAAGACAGAGTTATGAAAGTACATGGGGTGTCCAGCATATAAAATTCCATATTTCCATGCAGTCTCTGGGTATCCTTAAGCCCATGTACCTCCAGCCCAAAGAATGTTCCATAACAGGCCCTCCAATGTACATTGGCGAGATTGGTTTTGTCACATCTCTCCCCTTTTCCAAACAGACTAACAGGGTATCTGACCTCCTGCCGGTCAGTTCCCTGGTTAGTCCAGCAACCCACCCATAAAACACAATTAGTAGTACAGCCCACCCACAATAAATGGTTACTACACCTGAGTACGGGGAAAACTTGTCCATGTCCAGGTACCTCACCACAGCTGTGTGGGGGACTGGTACGCTGAATTGGTGGGTTGCGAGGTGGGCAGAGACCAGCTGTACTCTGCCCGGGTGCCAGCACTACCATGGAAGTAGCCTGGTGGGAGCCTGGTTGCTGGAGGGGGAGACCGACTGTCTCCCCTTTGGATACATAGCTGTGCTGCTGGAGGGGGAGACCATTCGTCTCCCCTTTGGCTAAACAGCCGTGTTGCTGGGGGACAGGACCAACTGTCCCTACCCCTTGTAACGCAGCCTGCCGCTGGGGAATGGAGTCTGGGCTCCCAAAGTCAGGCTCTGCAAAGGACTCCCATAACAAGCCAGGACCATCAAACTCCTCTCCCTCTGGTTTGTCATGCTCGGCTGTCCAGGGTATATAATGTGCCATATACCACCAGAGCGCCTGGTAGGCATGTCAGTTTGCTGGGACAATCCATCTGGATTCCCGTTATGAGAGAGAATTCCTGTCCATACAAACAAGGGTTCAAATTCCTCAGTGCCCAGACCAGGGCCAAACAGTCCTTCAAAATCCCATCAGCTTCTTTACGAGTTTTCTGTACCTGCTCTTTATAGGTATCCACAATCCCTTCATACTGACATAGGGTGCCCTTGAGTTGCTGCACCTCACTATGAGCCAGCGTCAGCTTCTCCTCAAGTGTCGCTAAGTTTGTCTTTAAGGTTTCATGTCCCACTCTCAAGCTGGTGTTTTCTGCAGTCTGTCGGTGCAGCTTGTCTAGCAGAGATTCACGTTCTAAACGTGCTTTTTCCTCTGCGCTCCTCTTCTCCTTCATCAGCGCATTGTAACGGGACCTCCACATATCAATAGCGGATAGAGATTTACTGAGCTCATCGTCCTGGGGCTTAGCAGCAGGTGGGTCAGTCTCTGCTGCATGGATCTGGGCACGGGTAGTCACAGAGTTAACATCAGCGGGACCCATAGGAGCGTAGGCAGAAACAAGGGGGGCCAAGTCATTTCCAAGAAGAACATCAGCAGGTAAGTCCTTCTTGACCCCCACATTCACAGGTCTAGCGCCCACTCCCCAATCCAAATGTACCCTGGCAACAGGTAGGCTGAACACATCGCCCCCTGCTACCCTCACAGCCACAGTGTCTCCAGTGTACTGTTTCTCAGACACCAAGTTCTTTTGAAGCAAGGTCATGGTAGCACCAGTATCCCGTAGACCACTGACCTTCTTCCCATTCACTTTAACCAGTTGCCGGTTATTCCTGTGGGCAGCTTGCACAAGGTCTGCCTCATGTAGGATGCTCCAGCATTCTTGCGCCTCTACGTAGCGGGCCGCAGGCTGAGGATTACGTGGGATTCCGCCGGCGGGTCTTCTCCAGGACTGCGCTTGGTTCGCTGCGTTTAGGGGACACTCTGGTCTTTTGTGCCCTAGTTGCTTACATCTAAAGCACCGAATAGGTTGTGAGTAGCACCGCAGGGCTCTCTGAGGGTAGTTCGTGGCCGGAGGCCGTGTGGTATAGTGGTGCGCCGGGGTTTGGTAACTGGCAGCTGCTGGGGTGACTGGGGGTCTGTACTCCACTCTAGCAGGGGGCTTAGTGGTAGCAGTGTCCAGTTTGCGGGCATCCGTATACTCATCTGCCAAGCGAGCCGCTTCCTGCAGGGTGGAGGGTTTACGGTCCCGAACCCACTCTCGAACTCCTGCGGGTAATTTGTCGAAGCAATGTTCCAACAGGAATAGCTGCAGCACCTCTTCCCCAGATATGGCTTGGCACCCCGCTATCCAGTGAGCTGCTGTGCGGTGCACCTTACATGCCCACTCAAGGTAGGAATCTCCAGTTAATTTAACAGTGTCTCTGAACCGTCTCCGGTATGCCTCTGGTGTAACCGCATACCTGGAGAGCAGAGCCTCTTTTACAGTATTATAATCCCTGACTTCCTCATCTGGAATGGCCCGAAAAGCCTCTCTGGCCCGGCCGGATAATTTTCCAGATAATATCGTGACCCAGTCCTCTGCGGGTACCTTGTGTAGTGCACATTGCCTCTCAAAATCCGCAAGGTACCCATCAATCTCTCCTTCTGTTTCCAGGAAGTTTTTAAAAGCTGCAAAATTTACTTTTCTCTTTTCCATCTTAGTCAGTATTGTAATAATCCCCCTCTTCCTGAGGTTACTGGCTTGTGTAGTTGCTCTTCTGGGCGATAAGGTTCATTCCGTCGCTGCCACCAATGTTACGGTACCAACAGTGTACCAAGGGTTAATACCAGATGAACAATGTCCTGCATAGGGAATCAGCAATTCACAACCCAGCCAGTTTCAGGTTTAAAACAGAATGTCTACTTTATTTGAAGGCAGCACACAGATTTATACACCCTGGCTTCAGGTTACAAAGGGCATTGGTTTAACAGTAAAGCAAACATATGAACAATGCATCAAACCTCTAACAATTGTCTATTCACAGGTAAAACAGATTAACATATTAAGTTAATTAACTAGGGAAGAACGTTTACTCAGACAATCTGATGTTGGGCAGTCTAGTTAACATAATCACACAAGGACACAATCAGTTTACCCAGACAGACTCCTGAGACACAATCAGATCTGAAACATACATAGAATACATGTTATTACTGAATATAGGAACAGTTCTTATTAGCTATAAAGTCTTTTATGCCCACTTGGCTTATAGAGTCACAATTGCTCCCACAAGGGGCACTCACACCCTGTACCCATCCTGTATTTATGGATACAGGGTGACATAGACATAAGACAGAGTTATGAAAGTACATGGGGTGTCCAGCATATAAAATTCCATATTTCCATGCAGTCTCTGGGTATCCTTAAGCCCATGTACCTCCAGCCCAAAGAATGTTCCATAACAGGCCCTCCAATGTACAGTGGCGAGATTGGTTTTGTCACACCCAGCCCTACAGGGCATCACCCCATACAGACAGCCCTACAGGGCATCACCCCATACACCCAGCCCTACAGGGCATCACCCCATACACCCAGCCCTACAGGGCATCACCCCATACACCCAGCCCTACAGGGCATCACCCCATACACCCAGCCCTACAGGGCATCACCCCATACACCCAGCCCTACAGGGCATCACCCCATACAGACAGCCCTACAGGGCATCACCCCATACACCCAGCCCTACAGGGCATCACCCCATACACCCAGCCCTACAGGGCATCACCCCATACACCCAGCCCTACAGGGCATCACCCCATACACCCAGCCCTACAGGGCATCACCCCATACACCCAGCCCTACAGGGCATCACCCCATACACCCAGCCCTACAGGGCATCACCCCATACACCCAGCCCTACAGGGCATCACCCCATACACCCAGCCCTACAGGGCATCACCCCATACAGACAGCCATACAGGGCATCACCCCATACACCCAGCCCTACAGGGCATCACCCCATACACCCAGCCCTACAGGAAATCACCCCATACACCCAGCCCTACAGGGCATCACCCCATACACCCAGCCCTACAGGGCATCACCCCATACACCCAGCCCTACAGGGCATCACCCCATACAGACAGCCTGTTACGGTTACCCTTAGTCTCGCTGAGAGATGGACCGCTTAGTAGCCTGGATCCCTATTGCTAAAGAGGGGAGAAGCTGCTTTCCATAGTATTCTATATGAGTCTCGCAAATATAGAATAATCTCCCTTAGCTGTAGTACAGCTAGGATACCCTTCTGCCCACAAAAACGAGTCAACGCTGCGATTGAGGGTCAAACAAGAACTCAGCACTGGGATGCCCAGCCTGCTTTTTATTAAGGTTACATGCACACAGGGCACTCCCAGGGGGAGAGGGGGGGGAAGCACAAAATCCCCCATCACACATTTAGATAGAGAGCACTGTCCTTTGACAGGCCACAATAGGATTACAGTACTTAAGATAACAAGTTTACAAGTTCATCTTATCAATTAGCAGTCTGGCTCCAGAGGTGATTAGACAATGGGATTGGTTATCCCTAAACTTAGAGCTGAGGCCAGCAAAAATGTGTATTTAGGCAATAGTTTCTAAAAGCTGAAAAAAAAGAGTTAACTCTTTATGAAATGATACTTGTTACGGTTTTCTTGGAGCCCTTCTTAGGCGCTGGCTTGCTGGTTCAGGCATTGCTGCTGGGAAATAAGCTCTTCACAACAAAATAACTAATGCTTCTGTAACAGTGCTCCCTTTCTGTGGAACACTCTGGCAGACACGGTCTGACCCCTTTTCGGGGCAGACTAAGGCTGTCCAGACCGCTGGTTATGCGGGCTGAGGTCTGTTTGTCTGGACAACCCGTCGGCGTTGCCATTCTGTTTCCCAGGTCTGTAAGTAATGGTGAAATTGAAGGGTTGCAACGATAAGCTCCAACGTAATAGCCTGCCGTTATCTCCAGAGACCCGGTTCAGCCACACCAACGGGTTATGGTCGGTGACCAGAGTGAACTCCTGACCATATAAATAGGGAGTCAATTTCTTTAATGCCCACACCAAAGCCAAACACTCCTTTTCGACCGCTGCATAGCTGACTTCGCGGGGCAGGAGCTTCCGGCTGATGTAGGCAACTGGATGCTCCCCTCCATCTTCGCCTACTTGGCTAAGGACAGCTCCCAGCCCGAACATGGAAGCGTCTGTATGGACGATAAAACGTTTGTTAAGGGCTGGGGCCGCCAAGACAAGAGCGTTAATTAGAGCATTTTTGAGAGCCTGGAAAGCCGTTTCACAGTGGGGAGACCACAGGACCTGTCGAGGTAAGTTCTTCTTGGTCAAGTCAGTCAGGGGTTTGGCAAGTGTGCTGTAGTCTGGTACGAACCGTCTATAGTACCCTGCCGTGCCCAGGAAGGCTAGGACCTGAGTCTTAGTGATGGGGGTGGGCCAATTGGCGACAGTTCTATTTTGGCCGGCTCTGGTCGCTGCTTTCCACACCCCACCCGGTGACCCAGGTACTGTACCTCGGCCATCCCAAAGTGGCATTTTTCTGGCTTCAGAGTCAGGCCAGCAGCCCGGATCTGATCCAGAACCATTCCCACATGAGCTAAGTGGTCCTCCCAGGACTCACTGTGGATCGCTATGTCGTCCAGGTAGGCGCAAGCAAAACTCTGGAAGCCATCCAGGAGCCTATCCACCAAGCGCTGGAATGTAGCTGGGGCATTCTTCATCCCAAACGGCATTACCCTAAACTGATATAAGCCGAAAGGGGTGACGAATGCCGAATTGGGGATAGCCTCCGGGGCCAGGGGAATCTGCCAGTAACCTTTGCAGAGGTCAATAGTGGTCAGGTAATTTGGCTATACGATCGAGTAGCTCGTCTACCCTGGGCATAGGGTAAGCGTCCGTCACAGTATTTTCATTGAGCCTCCGATAGTCTACACAGAACCGGGTGGTCCCATCTTTCTTGGGCACCAAGACAACTGGGGAGGCCCATGGACTATCGGAGGGCTCAATTACCCTGAGCTGGAGCATCTCATCGATCTCCTTCTTCATTCCTGTCCTAACTGCTTCGGGGATTCGGTACGGAGCCTGGCGCAAGGGAGCTTGTCCCGGAGTATCTACCTGGTGGGTGGTTAAAGTAGTGTACCCTGGCTTCGGGGAGAAGGTGAGGTGTTTGGACTGGAGGAGTTGGTTGAGCTGCTCCCTTTCAGTGGGGCTAAGTCGGTCCCCTATCTGAACCTGCGCCACTATACCTGTGGGGAGACTCTTTTCTAATAGGTCTGGAATGGGTAAACTGTCGGGGTCTTCCTGAGGGGAACAACATACGGCCGTCACGTTCTCTGGTCGCTCAAAATATTCCTTGAGCATGTTTACATGGAATGTCTTTCTAAGATTGTTGTCATGGCAGCTAGCTATCACATAAGTGGTGTCTCCCCTTTTCTCTACGATCTGGTAGGGACCCTGCCAGGACGCCTGCAATTTGTCTGTCTTCACCGGCTTAAGTACTAACACCTTTTGTCCTATGGTGAAGATTCTCTTTCGGGCCCCCCGATCGTACCATACTTTCTGTCTTCTCTGGGCCAACTGGAGATTAGCCCGCACGGATTTGGCTAATTGCTCCATTCGGTCCCTGAGTTCCAGCACGTATGGCACAATGGGGACACCGTCAGCCTCCATCTCTCCCTCCCAGTGCTCCCGGATCAGGTTTAGGGGTCCCCGTACCTTTCTTCCGTAGAGCAACTCGAAGGGAGAGAACCCTGTCGTTTCCTGGGGCACCTCCCGATAAGCAAATAGGAGGTGCGGCAGGAAGCGTTCCCAGTCTCGGTATTCCTGAGTGAACGTCTTGAGCATTTGCTTGAGGGTCCCATTGAACCTCTCACACAGCCCGTTCGTCTGGGGGTGGTATGGGGAGCTCAGGAGGGACTTAATCTTGCAAACCTGCCAGAGTTGTTGGGTTAATTCAGCCGTAAATTGGGTGCCTCGGTCGGATAGGATTTCTTTTGGAAATCCTACCCGGGAGAACACCTGTACTAGTGCATTCGCTACCGTATCCGCTTGTATGTTGGATAGGGCGACAGCCTCTGGGTACCTGGTAGCGTAGTCCACTACGGTAAGAATGTAGCGCTTACCGGAGGGACTAGGGGTAGCCAGTGGTCCCACTAGGTCAATAGCAACCCGGCTGAAGGGTTCCTCTACAATGGGCATATTTACTAGCTGGGCTTTAGGGTGATCGCCTCGCCTTCCTACTCGTTGACACACATCGCAGGTGTTACAGTAAGTTCTAACGTCAGCGTGCACCCCTGGCCAAAAGAACGTGTGAGTAATGCGGTGTAGGGTACGGGTAACGGCTAGGTGGCCTGCTAAGGGGATGTCGTGGCCTATTTTGAGGATTTCTTGACGGTATTTGTGGGGCACTACCAGCTGTCGCCTACGCTGTCCCCTTTTCTCTGTCCAGCGGTATAGTTTCCCTTTTTCCCATAAGAATGTTTCGTTATCTGCCCCGCCCCCTCCGGTCTCTGCTCGTTCCCGGTACTTTTGTAAGGTCGGGTCAGTCTTAGACTCTGCCTCGAAAGCATCTGGGGTGTCCCAGGGTATGGGGCCTAACCTGTCAGGCAAGGTCGGGGTAGGTCTTACCTGTGTCTCCCGCACTGGTGAGAGCTCTCGCTCCGTCCGGGCTTGGGCCCGTGTAGTCACTGGGTCCGCCTCGTTGTTGCATACTGGAGCATAGGCAGAAGTCATGGGGCCCAAATCGTTACCCAGTAGTACTTCGGCAGGTAAATTATCCATTAGGCCCACGTTCACAGCCCCCTTTCCCGCTCCCCAATCAAGATGCACTTTAGCTGTTGGAATTTTGTACACATCCCCCCCCGCCACTCTAACGGCCACAGTCTGTCCGGATCGCTTGTGCTCTGGCACCAAATGACTCTGTACCAGCGTGATAGTAGCCCCTGTGTCTCGCAATCCCTCGGTAGATCGCCCCTCGAGCCATACCCTCTGCCGATGGTGCTGGCGGTTATCTGAGGCAGCATATACAGGGTCTGCCTCGTGAAGCGGCCCCACATATCCCTCCATAGGGGCCTCTTGGTTAACACAGAGGGCCCGGGCCGGACGATAGGACCCAGAGGGGTAATTGTAATTCCTGGGTGTCTGGTGCGTATTAAGGGGGCAGCTAGCCATGAAATGCCCTGGTTGCTTGCATCGGTGGCAAGTCGGTCTGTGACGCTCAGAGCTGTTATTGGGTGGTCCTGAGTGTCGGACGGGCCCTGTGGGCACCGGGGCTCGGAATTCAGCACGAGGGGGGTGCACGGTAAACCTCTCTGGGTTCGACCCGTGCTGGAGCTCGGTAGTTCATGGGTTCGTGAAGACGGGAGTCATAATGTTCATCGGCCAATTTGGCTGCTTCTTCTAAGGTAGAAGGCCGCCTGTCTCGCAGCCATTCCTTCCCTTGCTGTTCCATGCCATTATAAAAATGTTCTAAGAGAAACAATTGTAAAATTTCCTCCCCAGTCACCGCTTTACTTCCGCTCAGCCAGTGATTTGCCGCTCTCCGCATTCGGTGCGCCCATTCCATATGGGTATCGTTAGGCTTCTTTTCCGTGCCCCGAAACTGTCGGCGATACGTGTCCGGAGTTACAGCGTACCGTCGCAACAGTGTCTCCTTAACTAGCTCATACTGTGTCACTTCCTTAGCACCCAGAGTACGAAAGGCTTCCAGGGCTCGCCCGGATAGTTTCCCAGACAATATCGTGGGCCACTCTCTGTTGGGAATCTGGTGCAGGGCACATTGCCTTTCGAAGTCCGCCAAATATTCATCAATCCCTGTCTCGCTCTCTAGAAAGGGTCGAAATGCCGTATAGGGTATCTTGGGCCTCCCAGCATTTTCGACAGGGATGATTACCTGCGGGGCTACAGCATTGCGGTGTGCGTTCGCTAGGTTGAGTTTGTGGGCTCGAGTCTCTCGTATATCCTCGTCCGCCTCCGCCATCAACTGCTGTACCAATTCCATTGAGGGGTTCGGCCCGTATAATGAGAGCCTTTCCCGAACAATCCTGGTTTTTTCGTCACTAATCGTGGTCGGTGTTTCCGCCATTGTGAAGCTCTGATCCAGTTCGTTCAATTCTGCGATCAGCTCTCTCCTCGGCCGGTTGCTGGCGTACCCCCCTCTGCTTTCAAGTAAATCCTTTAGGGTTGTACGCTTCAATTTTTCGTAAGCGCTCTCCATCCGTTCTGTACCTCTCCTAGGAAATCCAGGAAAATCCCGCCGCTGCCGCCAAATGTTACGGTTACCCTTAGTCTCGCTGAGAGATGGACCGCTTAGTAGCCTGGATCCCTATTGCTAAAGAGGGGAGAAGCTGCTTTCCATAGTATTCTATATGAGTCTCGCAAATATAGAATAATCTCCCTTAGCTGTAGTACAGCTAGGATACCCTTCTGCCCACAAAAACGAGTCAACGCTGCGATTGAGGGTCAAACAAGAACTCAGCACTGGGATGCCCAGCCTGCTTTTTATTAAGGTTACATGCACACAGGGCACTCCCAGGGGGAGAGGGGGGGGAAGCACAAAATCCCCCATCACACATTTAGATAGAGAGCACTGTCCTTTGACAGGCCACAATAGGATTACAGTACTTAAGATAACAAGTTTACAAGTTCATCTTATCAATTAGCAGTCTGGCTCCAGAGGTGATTAGACAATGGGATTGGTTATCCCTAAACTTAGAGCTGAGGCCAGCAAAAATGTGTATTTAGGCAATAGTTTCTAAAAGCTGAAAAAAAAGAGTTAACTCTTTATGAAATGATACTTGTTACGGTTTTCTTGGAGCCCTTCTTAGGCGCTGGCTTGCTGGTTCAGGCATTGCTGCTGGGAAATAAGCTCTTCACAACAAAATAACTAATGCTTCTGTAACACAGCCATACAGGGCATCACCCCATACACCCAGCCCTACAGGGCATCACCCCATACACCCAGCCCTACAGGGCATCACCCCATACACCCAGCCCTACAGGGCATCACCCCATACACCCAGCCCTACAGGGCATCACCCCATACACCCAGCCCTACAGGGCATCACCCCATACACCCAGCCCTACAGGGCATCACCCCATGCACCCAACCCTACAGAACATCACCCCATACACCCAGCCCTACAATGCATCACATCGTGTACATAACCTCAAACGGAATCACCCCATACACCCAGCCCTACAGGGCATCACCCCATGCACCCAACCCTACAGGGCATCACCCCCATACACCCAGCCCTACAGGGCATCACCCCATACACCCAGCCCTACAGGGCATCACCCCATACACCCAGCCCTACAGGGCATCACCCCATACACCCAGCCCTACAGGAAATCACCCCATACACCCAGCCCTACAGGGCATCACCCCATACACCCAGCCCTACAGGGCATCACCCCATACACCCAGCCCTACAGGGCATCACCCCATACACCCAGCCCTACAGGGCATCACCCCATACAGACAGCCCTACAGGGCATCACCCCATACAGACAGCCCTACAGGGCATCACCCCATACACCCAGCCCTACAGGGCATCACCCCATACAGACAGCCCTACAGGGCATCACCCCATACACCCAGCCCTACAGGGCATCACCCCATACACCCAGCCCTACAGGGCATCACCCCATACACCCAGCCCTACAGGGCATCACCCCATACACCCAGCCCTACAGGGCATCACCCCATACACCCAGCCCTACAGGGCATCACCCCATACACCCAGCCCTACAGGGCATCACCCCATACAGACAGCCCTACAGGGCATCACCCCATACACCCAGCCCTACAGGGCATCACCCCATACACCCAGCCCTACAGGGCATCACCCCATACACCCAGCCCTACAGGGCATCACCCCATACACCCAGCCCTACAGGGCATCACCCCATACACCCAGCCCTACAGGGCATCACCCCATACAGACAGCCCTACAGGGCATCACCCCATACACCCAGCCCTACAGGGCATCACCCCATACACCCAGCCCTACAGGGCATCACCCCATACAGACAGCCCTACAGGGCATCACCCATACACCCAGCCCTACAGGGCATCACCCCATACAGATAGCCCTACAGGGCATCACCCCATACACCCAGCCCTACAGGGCATCACCCCATACAGACAGCCCTACAGGGCATCACCCCATACACCCAGCCCTACAGGGCATCACCCCATACACCCAGCCCTACAGGGCATCACCCCATACAGACAGCCCTACAGGGCATCACCCCATACACCCAGCCCTACAGGGCATCACCCCATACACCCAGCCCTACAGGGCATCACCCCATACACCCAGCCCTACAGGGCATCACCCCATACACCCAGCCCTACAGGGCATCACCCCATACACCCAGCCCTACAGAGCATCACCCCATACACCCAGCCCTACAGGGCATCACCCCATACACCCAGCCCTACAGGGCATCACCCCATACACCCAGCCCTACAGGGCATCACCCCATACACCCAGCCCTACAGGGCATCACCCCATACACCCAGCCCTACAGGGCATCACCCCATACACCCAGCCCTACAGGGCATCACCCCATACACCCAGCCCTACAGGGCATCACCCCATACACCCAGCCCTACAGGAAATCACCCCATACAGACAGCCCTACAATGCATCACATCGTGTACATAACCTCAAACGGAATCACCCCATACACCCAGCCCTACAGGGCATCACCCCATACACCCAGCCCTACAGGGCATCACCCCATACACCCAGCCCTACAGGGCATCACCCCATACACCCAGCCCTACAGGGCATCACCCCCATAACACCCAGCCCTACAGGGCATCACCCCATACACCCAGCCCTACAGGGCATCACCCCATACACCCAGCCCTACAGGGCATCACCCCATACACCCAGCCCTACAGGGCATCACCCCATACACCCAGCCCTACAGGGCATCACCCCATACACCCAGCCCTACAGGGCATCACCCCATACACCCAGCCCTACAGGGCATCACCCCCATACACCCCAGCCCTACAGGGCATCACCCCATACACCCAGCCCTACAGGGCATCACCCCATACACCCAGCCCTACAGGCATCACCCCATACAGCCAGCCCTACAGGGCATCACCCCATACACCCAGACCCCTACAGGAATCACCCCATACAGCCCAGCCCTACCAGGGCATCACCCACCCACCATACACCCAGCCCTACAGGGCATCACCCCATACACCCAGCCCTACAGGGCATCACCCCATACACCCAGCCCTACAGGGCATCACCACCCCCATACACCCAGCCCTACAGGGCATCACCCATACACCCAGCCCTACAGGGCATCACCCAAACACCCAGCCCTACAGGGCATCACCCCATACACCCAGCCCTACAGGGCATCACCCCATACACCCAGCCCTACAGGGCATCACCCCATACACCCAGCCCTACAGGGCATCACCCCATACACCCAGCCCTACAGGAAATCACCCCATACACCCAGCCCTACATGGCATCACCCCATACACCCAGCCCTACAGGGCATCACCCCATACACCCAGCCCTACAGGGCATCACCCCATACACCCAGCCCTACAGGGCATCACCCCATACACCCAGCCCTACAGGGCATCACCCCATACACCCAGCCCTACAGGGCATCACCCCATACACCCAGCCCTACAGGGCATCACCCCATACACCCAGCCCTACAGGGCATCACCCCATACACCCAGCCCTACAGGAAATCACCCCATACAGACAGCCCTACAATGCATCACATCGTGTACATAACCTCAAACGGAATCACCCCATACACCCAGCCCTACAGGGCATCACCCCATACACCCAGCCCTACAGGGCATCACCCCATACACCCAGCCCTACAGGGCATCACCCCATACACCCAGCCCTACAGGGCATCACCCCATACACCCAGCCCTACAGGGCATCACCCCATACACCCAGCCCTACAGGGCATCACCCCATACACCCAGCCCTACAGGGCATCACCCCATACACCCAGCCCTACAGGGCATCACCCCATACACCCAGCCCTACAGGGCATCACCCCATACAGACAGCCCTACAGGGCATCACCCCATACACCCAGCCCTACAGGGCATCACCCCATACACCCAGCCCTACAGGGCATCACCCCATACACCCAGCCCTACAGGGCATCACCCCATACACCCAGCCCTACAGGGCATCACCCCATACAGACAGCCCTACAGGGCATCACCCCATACACCCAGCCCTACAGGGCATCACCCCATACACCCAGCCCTACAGGGCATCACCCCATACAGACAGCCCTACAGGGCATCACCCCATACACCCAGCCCTACAGGGCATCACCCCATACAGACAGCCCTACAGGGCATCACCCCATACACCCAGCCCTACAGGGCATCACCCCATACAGACAGCCCTACAGGGCATCACCCCATACACCCAGCCCTACAGGGCATCACCCCATACACCCAGCCCTACAGGGCATCACCCCATACAGACAGCCCTACAGGGCATCACCCCATACACCCAGCCCTACAGGGCATCACCCCATACACCCAGCCTACAGGGCATCACCCCATACACCCAGCCCTACAGGGCATCCACCCCATACACCCAGCCCTACAGGGCATCACCCCATACACCCAGCCCTACAGGGCATCACCCCATACACCCAGCCATACAAGGGCATCACCCCATACACCCAGCCCTACAGGGCATCACCCCATACACCCAGCCCTACAGGGCATCACCCCATACACCCAGCCCTACAGGGCATCACCCCATACAGCCCGGCCTACAGGGCATCACCCCATCAGCACCCAGCCCTACAGGGCATCACCCCATACACCCAGCCCTACAGGGGCATCACCAATCACCCAGGCACCCAACCCTGATCAGGGGCATCACCCCATACAGCCCAGCCCTACAGTGCATCACCCTCATACAGACAGCCCTACAGGGCATCACCCCATACACCCAGCCCTACAGGGCAGCACCCCCATACACCCAGCCCCTACAGGGCATCACCCCATACACCAGCCCTACAGGGCATCACCCCATACACCCAGCCCTACGGGCAAACACCCCATACACCAGCCCTACAGGCATCACCCCTACAGACAGCCCTACAGGGGCAATCACCCCATACCACCCAGCCTACAGGGCATCACCCCCATACACCAGCCCTACAGGGCATCACCCCAATACACAAGCATAAGGGATCTCCCCATACACCCAGCCCTACAGGGCATCACCCCATACACCCAGCCCTACATGGCATCACCCCCATACGACAGCCCTACAGGCATCACCCCCATACACCCAGCCCTACAGGGCATCACCCCATACACCCAGCCCTACAGGGCATCACCCCATACAGGACAGCCCTACAGGGGCATCACCCCATACAGCCCAGCCCTACAGGGCATCAGCCCCCATACACCCAGCCCTACAGGGCATCACCCCATACAGCCCAGCCCACAGGAAATCACCCCATACACCCAGCCCTACAGGGCATCACCCCATACACCCAGCCCTACAGGGCATCACCCCATACACCCAGCCCTACAGGGCATCACCCCATACAGACAGCCCTACAGGGCATCACCCCATACAGACAGCCCTACAGGGCATCACCCCATACACCCAGCCCTACAGGGCATCACCCCATACACCCAGCCCTACAGGGCATCACCCCATACACCCAGCCCTACAGGGCATCACCCCATACACCCAGCCCTACAGGGCATCACCCCATACACCCAGCCCTACAGGGCATCACCCCATACACCCAGCCCTACAGGGCATCACCCCATACACCCAGCCCTACAGGGCATCACCCCATACACCCAGCCCTACAGGGCATCACCCCATACACCCAGCCCTACAGGGCATCACCCCATACACCCAGCCCTACAGGGCATCACCCCATACACCCAGCCCTACAGGGCATCACCCCATACACCCAGCCCTACAGGGCATCACCCCATACAGACAGCCCTACAGGCATCACCCCATACAGCCCAGCCCTACAGGGCATCACCCATACACCCAGCCCAACAGGGCATCACCACCCCATAACACCCAGCCCTACAGGGCATCACCCCATACAACCAGCCCTACAGGGCATCACCCCATACAGACAGCCCTACTGGGCATTCACCCCATACACCCAGGCCCTACAGGGCATCACCCCCCATACACCCAGCCCTACAGGGCAACACCCCATACAGACAGCCCTACAGGGCATCACCCCCATACACCCAGCCCTACAGGGCATCACCCCATACAGACAGCCCTACAGGGCATCACCCCATACACCCAGCCCTACAGGAAATCACCCCATACAGACAGCCCTACAGGGCATCACCCCATACACCCAGCCCTACAGGGCATCACCCCATACACCCAGCCCTACAGGGCATCACCCCATACAGACAGCCCTACAGGGCATCACCCCATACACCCAGCCCTACAGGGCATCACCCCATACACCCAGCCCTACAGGGCATCACCCCATACACCCAGCCCTACAGGGCATCACCCCATACACCCAGCCCTACAGGGCATCACCCCATACACCCAGCCCTACAGGGCATCACCCCATACAGACAGCCCTACAGGGCATCACCCCATACACCCAGCCCTACAGGGCATCACCCCATACACCCAGCCCTACAGGGCATCACCCCATACACCCAGCCCTACAGGGCATCACCCCATACACCCAGCCCTACAGGGCATCACCCCATACAGACAGCTCTACAGGGCATCACCCCATACACCCAGCCCTACAGGGCATCACCCCATACACCCAGCCCTACAGGAAATCACCCCATACACCCAGCCCTACAGGGCATCACCCCATACACCCAGCCCTACAGGGCATCACCCCATACAGACAGCCCTACAGGGCATCACCCCATACACCCAGCCCTACAGGAAATCACCCCATACACCCAGCCCTACAGGGCATCACCCCATACACCCAGCCCTACAGGGCATCACCCCATACACCCAGCCCTACAGGGCATCACCCCATACACCCAGCCCTACAGGCATCACCCCATACACCAGCCCTACAGGGCATCACCCCATACACACAGCCCTACAGGGCATCACCCCATACACCCAGCCCTACAGGGCATCACCCCATACACCCAGCCCTACAGGGCATCACCCCATACACCCAGCCCTACAGGGCATCACCCATACACCCAGCCCTACAGGGCATCACCCCATACACCCAGCCCTACAGGGCATCACCCCATACAGACAGCCCTACAGGGCATCACCCCATACACCCAGCCCTACAGGGCATCACCCCATACACCCAGCCCTACAGGGCATCACCCCATACACCCAGCCCTACAGGGCATCACCCCATACAGACAGCCCTACAGGGCATCACCCCATACACCCAGCCCTACAGGGCATCACCCCATACACCCAGCCCTACAGGGCATCACCCCATACACCCAGCCCTACAGGGCATCACCCCATACACCAAGCCCTACAGGGCATCACCCCATACACCCAGCCCTACAGGGCATCACCCATACAGACTGCCCTTACAGGGCATCACCCCATACACAGCCACAGCCCTACAGCATCACCCCAAGCACCCACAACAGGGCATCACCACACATACACCCAGCCCTACAGTGCATCACCCCATACACCCAGCCCTACAGGGCATCACCCCATACACCCAGCCCAACAGGGCATCACCCATAACACTCGCAGACAAATCCCTACGGGAGCGATAAAGCTCAGATCACCCCATACACCCAGCCCTACAGGGCATCACCCCATACACCCAGCCCTACAGGGCATCACCCATACAGACGCCCTACAGGGCATCACCCCATACACCCAGCCCTACAGGGCATCAACCCCATACACCCAGCCCTACAGGCATCACCCCATACACCCAGCCCTACAGGGCATCACCCCATACACCCAGCCCTACAGGGCATCACCCCATACAGACAGCCCTACAGGGCATCACCCCATACACCCAGCCCTACAGGCATCACCCCATACACCCAGCCCTACAGGGCATCACCCCATACACCCAGCCCTACAGGGCATCACCCCATACACCCAGCCCTACAGGGCATCACCCCATACACCCAGCCCTACAGGGCATCACCCCATGCACCCAACCCTACAGAACATCACCCCATACACCCAGCCCTACAATGCATCACATCGTGTACATAACCTCAAACGGAATCACCCCATACACCCAGCCCTACAGGGCATCACCCCATGCACCCAACCCTACAGGGCATCACCCCATACACCCAGCCCTACAGGGCATCACCCCATGTACCCAACCCTACAGGGCATCACCCCATACACCCAGCCCTACAGGGCATCACCCCATACACCCAGCCCTACAGGGCATCACCCCATACACCCAGCCCTACAGGGCATCACCCCATACACCCAGCCCTACAGGAAATCACCCCATACACCCAGCCCTACAGGGCATCACCCCATACACCCAGCCCTACAGGGCATCACCCCATACACCCAGCCTACAGGGCATCACCCCATACACCAGCCCTACAGGGCATCACCCCATACACCCAGCCCTACAGGGCATCACCAGCCCTTACAGACCAGGCCCCTACAGGGCATCACCCCATACAGACATACCCTACAGGGCATCACCCCATACACCCAGCCCTACAGGGCATCACCTCCATACACCCAGCCCTACAGGGCATCACCCCATACAGACAGCCCTACAGGGCATCACCCCATACACCCAGCCCTACAGGGCATCACCCCATACACCCAGCCCTACAGGGCATCACCCCATACACCCATCCCTACAGGGCATCACCCCATACACCCAGCCCTACAGGGCATCACCCCATACACCCAGCCCTACAGGGCATCATCCCAATACAGACAGCCCTACAGGGAATCACCACCCCATACACCCATCCCTACAGAGGCATTCACCCCATAGCACCCAGCCCTACAGGCATCACCCCATACACCCAGCCCTACAGGGCATCACCCCATACACCCAGCCCAACAGGGCAATCACCCCATACAGCCCAGCCCTGACGAGCGGCATCACCCCATACACCCCAGCCCTAACAGGGCCATCACCCCATAACACACCAGCCCTACAGGGCATCACACCCCATACAAGACCCTGCCCTTACAGGGCATCACCCCATACAGACAAGCCATACAGGGCATCACCCCATACACCCAGCCCTACAGGGCATAACCACCCCATACAGCCCAGCCCTACAGGGAAAATCAACCCCATACACCTAGCCCTACCAGGGCATCACCCCATACACTCCAGCCCTACAGGGCATCACCCCATACACCCAGCCCTACAGGGGCATCACCCCCCATACAGACAGCCATACAGGCATCACCCCAATTACACCCAGCCCTAAGGGCATCACCCCATACACCCAGCCCTACAGGGCATCACCCCCATACACCCACCGCTACAGGGCATTCACCCCATACACCCAGCCCTACAGGGCATCACCCCATACACCCAGCCCTACAGGGCATCACCCCAAACACCCAGCCCTACAGGGCATCACCCCATGCACCCAACCCTACAGAACATCACCCCATACACCCAGCCCTACAATGCATCACATCGTGTACATAACCTCAAACGGAATCACCCCATACACCCAGCCCTACAGGGCATCACCCCATGCACCCAACCCTACAGGGCATCACCCCATACACCCAACCCTACAGGGCATCACCCCATACACCCAGCCCTACAGGGCATCACCCCATACACCCAGCCCTACAGGGCATCACCCCATACACCCAGCCCTACAGGGCATCACCCCATACACCCAGCCCTACAGGGCATCACCCCATACACCCAGCCCTACAGGGCATCACCCCATACACCCAGCCCTACAGGGCATCACCCCATACAGACAGCCCTACAGGGCATCACCCCATACAGACAGCCCTACAGGGCATCACCCCATACACCCAGCCCTACAGGGCATCACCCCATACACCCAGCCCTACAGGGCATCACCCCATACAGACAGCCCTACAGGGCAACACCCCATACACCCAGCCCTACAGGGCATCACCCAATACACCCAGCCCTACAGGGCATCACCCCATACACCCAGCCCTACAGGGCATCAACCCCATACACCCAGGCCCCTACAGGGCATCACCCCATACACCCAGCCCTACAGGGCATCAACCCCATACAAACCAGCCCTACAGAAAATGCCCCATACTGACAGGCCCTACAGGGCATCACCCCATACACCCAGCCCTACAGGGCATCACCCCATACACCCAGCCCTACAGCAATCACCCCAGTAGCACCCAGCCCTACAGGGCATCACCCCAAACAGACAGCCCTACAGGGCATCACCCCATAAACACCCAGCCCTACAGGGCATCACCCCATACAGACAGCCCTACAGGGCATCACCCCCATACACCCAGCCCTACAGGGCATCACCCCATACAACCCAGCCCTACAGGGCATCACCCCCATACAGACAGGCCCTACAGGGCATCACCCCATACAGACAGCCCTACAGGGGCAACACCCCATACACCCAGCCCTACAGGGCATCACCCCATACAGACAGCCCTACAGGGCATCACCCCATACACCCAGCCCTACAGGGCATCACCCCATACACCCAGCCCTACAGGGCATCACCCCATACAGACAGCCCTACAGGGCATCACCCCATACACCCAGCCCTACAGGGCATCACCCCATACACCCAGCCCTACAGGGCATCACCCCATACAGACAGCCCTACAGGGCATCACCCCATACACCCAGCCCTACAGGGCATCACCCCATACACCCAGCCCTACAGGGCATCACCCCATACACCCAGCCCTACAGGGCATCACCCCATACACCCAGCCCTACAGAGCATCACCCCATACACCCAGCCCTACAGGGCATCACCCCATACACCCAGCCCTACAGGGCATCACCCCATACACCCAGCCCTACAGGGCATCACCCCATACACCCAGCCCTACAGGGCATCACCCCATACACCCAGCCCTACAGGGCATCACCCCATACACCCAGCCCTACAGGGCATCACCCCATACACCCAGCCCTACAGGAAATCACCCCATACACCCAGCCCTACAATGCATCACATCGTGTACATAACCTCAAACGGAATCACCCCATACACCCAGCCCTACAGGGCATCACCCCATACACCCAGCCCTACAGGGCATCACCCCATACACCCAGCCCTACAGGGCATCACCCCATACACCCAGCCCTACAGGGCATCACCCCATACACCCAGCCCTACAGGGCATCACCCCATACACCCAGCCCTACAGGGCATCACCCCATACACCCAGCCCTACAGGGCATCACCCCATACACCCAGCCCTACAGGGCATCACCCCATACACCCAGCCCTACAGGGCATCACCCCATACACCCAGCCCTACAGGGCATCACCCCATACACCCAGCCCTACAGGGCATCACCCCATACACCCAGCCCTACAGGGCATCACCCCATACACCCAGCCCTACAGGGCATCACCCCATACACCCAGCCCTACAGGAAATCACCCCATACAGACAGCCCTACAATGCATCACATCGTGTACATAACCTCAAACGGAATCACCCCATACACCCAGCCCTACAGGGCATCACCCCATACACCCAGCCCTACAGGGCATCACCCCATACACCCAGCCCTACAGGGCATCACCCCATACACCCAGCCCTACAGGGCATCACCCCATACACCCAGCCCTACAGGGCATCACCCCATACACCCAGCCCTACAGGGCATCACCCCATACACCCAGCCCTACAGGGCATCACCCCATACACCCAGCCCTACAGGGCATCACCCCATACACCCAGCCCTACAGGAAATCACCCCATACACCCAGCCCTACAGGGCATCACCCCATACACCCAGCCCTACAGGGCATCACCCCATACACCCAGCCCTACAGGGCATCACCCCATACACCCAGCCCTACAGGGCATCACCCCATACACCCAGCCCTACAGGGCATCACCCCATACACCCAGCCCTACAGGGCATCACCCCATACACCCAGCCCTACAGGGCATCACCCCATACACCCAGCCCTACAGGGCATCACCCCATACACCCAGCCCTACAGGAAATCACCCCATACAGACAGCCCTACAATGCATCACATCGTGTACATAACCTCAAACGGAATCACCCCATACACCCAGCCCTACAGGGCATCACCCCATACACCCAGCCCTACAGGGCATCACCCCATACACCCAGCCCTACAGGGCATCACCCCATACACCCAGCCCTACAGGGCATCACCCCATACACCCAGCCCTACAGGGCATCACCCCATACACCCAGCCCTACAGGGCATCACCCCATACACCCAGCCCTACAGGGCATCACCCCATACACCCAGCCCTACAGGGCATCACCCCATACAGACAGCCCTACAGGGCATCACCCCATACACCCAGCCCTACAGGGCATCACCCCATACACCCAGCCCTACAGGGCATCACCCCATACACCCAGCCCTACAGGGCATCACCCCATACACCCAGCCCTTACAGGGCATTCACCACCTATAGCACCCAGCCCTACAGTGCATCAACCCCATACATACAGGCCCTACAGGGCATCACCCCATACACCCAGTCCCCTACAGGGCATCACCCCCATACAACCCAGCCCCTACAGGTGCATCAGCCCCATTACAGAGCAGCCCTACAGGGCATCACCCCATACACCCCAGCCCTACAAAGGGGCAATCACCCGCATACAGACAGCTCTTCAGGGCATCACCCCATACACACCCCAGCCCTACAGGACATCACCCGCATACAGTACATAGCCCGACGAGGGCATTCACCCCATACACCCCAAGCCCTACAGGGCATCACCCCACACACCCAGCCCTACAGGGCATCACCCCATACAGACAGCCCTACAGGGCATCACCCCATACACTCCAGCCCTACACGGCATCACCCCATACACCCAGCCCTACAGGGCATCACCCCCATACACCCAGCCCTACAGGGCATCACCCATACACCCAGCCCTACAGGGCATCACCCCATACACCCAGCCTACAGGGCAATCACCCCATACAGACAGCCCCTACTGGGCATCACCCCATACAGCCCCAGCCCTACAGGCATCACCCCATACAACCCAGCCCTACAGGGCATCACCCCCCATACAGCCCAGCCCTACAGGGCATCACCCCATACAGCCCAGCCCTACAGGCATCACCCCATACACCCCAGCCCTACAGGGCATCACCCCATACAGACAAGCCCTACAGGGCATCACCCCCCCATACACCCAGCCCTACATGGGCATCACCCCATACACCCAGCCCTACAGGGAAATCACCCCCATACACCCAGCCCTACAGGGCATCACCCCATACACCCAGGCCCTACAGGGCATCACCCACATACAGACAGCCCTACAGGGCATCACCCCATACACCCCAGCCCTACAGGGAAATCACCCCCATAACACCCAGCCCTACAGGGCATCACCCCATACACCCAGCCCCTACAGGGAAATCACGCCCATACACCCAGCCCTACAGGGCATCACCCCCATACACCCAGCCCTACAGGGCATCACCCCCATACACCCAGCCCTACAGGGGCATCACCCCCATACAGACAGCCCTACAGGGCATCACCCCCATACAGACAGCCCTACAGGGCATCACCCCATACACCCAGCCCTACAGGGCATCACCCCATACACACAGCCCTACAGGGCATCACCCCATACAGACAGCCCTACAGGGCATCACCCCATACACCCAGCCCTACAGGAAATCACCCCATACAGACAGCCCTACAGGGCATCACACCCCATACACCCAGCCCTACAGGGCATCACCCCATACACCCAGCCCTACAGGTCATCACCCCATACACCCAGCCCTACAGGGCATCACCCCATACAGACAGCCCTACAGGGCATCACCCCATACACCCAGCCCTACAGGGAAATCACCCCCATACAGACAGCCCTACAGGGCATCACCCCATACACCCAGCCCTACAGGGCATCACCCCATACACCAGCCCTACAGGGGCATCACCCCCATACAGACAGCCCTACAGGGCATCACCCCATACAGACAGCCTACAGGGCATCACCCCATACAGACAGCCCTACAGGGCATCACCCCCATACACCCAGCCCTACAGGGCATCACCCCATACAGACAGCCCTACAGGGCATCACCCCATACACCCAGCCCTACAGGGCATCACCCCATACACCCAGCCCTACAGGGCATCACCCCATACACCCAGCCCTACAGGGCATCACCCCATACAGACAGCCCTACAGGGCATCACCACCCCATACAGACCAGCCCTACAGGGCATCACCCCATACAGACAGCCCTACCGGCATCACCCCATACACCCAGCCCTACAGGGCATCACCCCATACACCCAGCCCTACAGGGCATCACCCCATACACCCAGCCCTACAGGGCATCACCCCATACAGCCCAGCCCTACAGGGCATCACCCCATACACCCAGCCCTACAGGGCATCACCCCATACACCCAGCCCTACAGGGCATCACCCCATACACCCAGCCCTACAGGGCATCACCCCATACACCCAGCCCTACAGGGCATCACCCCATACACCCAGCCCTACAGGGCATCACCCCATAGCACCCAACCCTACAGACATCACCCCATACACCCAGCCCTACAATGCATCACATCGTGTACCTACACCCTCAAACGGAATCCACCCATATACACCCAGCCCTACAGGGCATCACCCCATGCAACCCCAACCCTACAGGGCATCACCCCATACACCCAGCCCTACAGGGCATCACCCCCATGCTACCCAACCCTACAGGGCATCACTCCCATACACCCAGCCCTACAGGGCATCACCCCATACACCCAGCCCTACAGGGCATCACACCCATACACCCAGCCCTACAGAGGCATCACCCCATACACCAGCCCTACAGGAAATCACCCCATACACCCAGCCCTACAGGGCATCACCCCATACACCCAGGCGCCTACAGGGCATCACCCCATACACCCAGCCCTACAGCCCATCACACCCCCATCACACCCAGCCCTACAGGGCATCACCATACACCCAGCCCTACAGGGCATCACCCCATACAGACAGCCCTACACGGGAGCAATCTCTCCTCAGTACCATTACTCCAGCCCTACAGGGCATCACCCCATACACCCAGCCCTACAGGGCATCACCCCATACACCCAGCCCTACAGGCATCACCCCATACACCCAGCCCTACAGGGCATCACCCCATACACCAGTCCCTACAGTCAATCACCCCATACACCCAGCCCTACAGGGCATTCACCCCATACACCCAGCCCTACAGGGCATCACCCAACACCAGCCTACAGGGCATCACCCCATACAGGCACCCAGCCCTAACAGGCATCACCCCATACAGACAGCCCTACAGGGCATCACCCCATACACCCAGGCCCTACAGGGCATCACCCCATACACCCACCCTACAGGGCATCACCCCATACACCAGCCCTACAGGGCATCACCCCATACACCCAGCCCTACAGGGCATCAGCCCCATACATACCCCAGCCCTACAGGGCATCACCCCATACAGACAGCCCTACAAGGGCATCACCCCATACAACCCAGCCCTACAGGGCATCACCCCATACACCCAGCCCTACAGGGCATCACCCCATACAGACAGCCCTACAGGGCATCACCCCATACACCCAGCCCTACAGGGCATCACCCCATACAGACAGCCCTACAGGGCATCACCCCATACAACCCAGCCCTACAGGGCATCACCCCATACACCCAGCCCTTACAGGGCATCACCCCATACAGACAGCCCTACAGGGCATCACCCCATACACCCAGCCCTACAGGGCATCACCCCATACACCCAGCCCTACAGGGCATCACCCCATACACCCAGCCCTACAGGGCATCACCCCATACACCCAGCCCTACAGGGCATCACCCCCATACACCCAGCCCTACAGGGCATCACCCCATACACCAGCCCTACAGGGCAATCACCCCCATACACCCAGCCCCTACAGGCATCACCCCATACAGACCCAGCCCTACAGAGCATCACCCCATACACCCAGCCCTACAGGGGCATCACCCCATACACCCAGCCCTACAGGCATCACCCCCATACACCCAGCCCTACAGGGCATCAGCCCCATACACCCCAGCCCTAGGAGCATCACCCCAGACACCCTAGCCCTACAGGGCATAACCGCCATACACCCAGCCCTACAGTGCATCACCCCATACACCCAGTCCCTACAAGGTGCAGCACACCCCATATCAACCCAGCCCTACAGGAAATCACCCCATACAGACAGCCCTACAATGCATCACATCTGTGTACAAAACCTCAATCGGAATCACCCCATACCCAGCCCGCCCTACATGGCATCACCCCATACACCCAGCCCTACAGGGCATCACCCCCCATCACACCCAGCCCTTACAGGGCATCACCCCATACACCCAGCCCTAGAGGGCATCACCCCATACACCCAGCCCTACAGGGCATCACCCCATTACACCCAGCCCTACAGGGCATCACCCCATACACCCAGCCCTACAGGGCATCACCCCCATACACCCAGTCCCTACTGGGCATCACCCCCATACACCCAGCCCTACAGGGCATCACCCCATACACCCAGCCCTACAGGGCATCACCCCATACACCCAGCCCTACAGGGCATCACCCCATACAGACAGCCCTACAGGGCATCACCCCATACACCCAGCCCTACAGGGCATCACCCCATACACCCAGCCCTACAGGGCATCACCCCATACAGACAGCCCTACAGGGCATCACCCCATACACCCAGCCCTACAGGGCATCACCCCATACAGACAGCCCTACAGGGCATCACCCCATACACCCAGCCCTACAGGGCATCACCCCATACACCCAGCCCTACAGGGCATCACCCCATACAGACAGCCCTACAGGGCATCACCCCATACACCCAGCCCTACAGGGCATCACCCCATACACCCAGCCCTACAGGGCATCACCCCATACAGACAGCCCTACAGGGCATCACCCCATACACCCAGCCCTACAGGGCATCACCCCATACACCCAGCCCTACAGGGCATCACCCCATACACCCAGCCCTACAGGGCATCACCCCATACACCCAGCCCTACAGGGCATCACCCCATACACCCAGCCCTACAGAGCATCACCCCATACACCCAGCCCTACAGGGCATCACCCCATACACCCAGCCCTACAGGGCATCACCCCATACACCCAGCCCTACAGGGCATCACCCCATACACCCAGCCCTACAGGGCATCACCCCATACACCCAGCCCTACAGGGCATCACCCCATACACCCAGCCCTACAGGGCATCACCCCATACACCCAGCCCTACAGGAAATCACCCCATACAGACAGCCCTACAATGCATCACATCGTGTACATAACCTCAAACGGAATCACCCCATACACCCAGCCCTACAGGGCATCACCCCATACACCCAGCCCTACAGGGCATCACCCCATACACCCAGCCCTACAGGGCATCACCCCATACACCCAGCCCTACAGGGCATCACCCCATACACCCAGCCCTACAGGGCATCACCCCATACACCCAGCCCTACAGGGCATCACCCCATACACCCAGCCCTACAGGGCATCACCCCCATACACCCATCCCTACAGGGCATCACCCCATACACCCAGCCCTACAGGGCATCACCCCATACACCCAGACCTACAGGGCATCACCCCATACACCCAGCCCTACAGGGCATCACCCCATACACCCAGCCCTACAGGGCATCACCCCATACACCCAGCCCTACAGGGCATCACCCCATACACCCAGCCCTACAGGGCATCACCCCATACACCCAGCCCTACAGGGAAATCACCCCATACAGACAGCCCTACAATGCATCACATCGTGTACATAACCTCAAACGGAATCACCCCATACACCCAGCCCTACAGGGGCATCACCCCATACACCCAGCCCTACAGGGCATCACCCCATACACCCAGCCCTACAGGGCATCACCCCATACACCCAGGCCCTACAGGGCATCACCCCCATACAGCCCAGCCCTACAGGGCATCACCCCCATACACCCAGCCCTACAGGGGCATCACCCCATACACCCAGCCCCACTGGGCATCACCCATACACCCATCCGCCACAGGGGCATCACCCCCATACAGCCCAGCCCTACAGGGCATCACCCCAGTACACCCAGGCCCTACAGGAAATCACCCCATAACAACCGCACCCTACATGGCGATCACCCCATACACCCAGCCCTCACAGGCATCACGCCCATACACCCAGCCCTACATGGCATCACCGCCATACACCCAGCCCTACAGGGCATCACCCCATAGCACCCAGCCCATACAGTGGCATCACCCCATACACCCAGCCCTACAGGGCATCACCCCGGTACACCCAGCCCTACAGGCTTCACACCCCGATACACCCAGCCCTACAGGGCCATCACCCCATACACCCAGCCCCTACAGGGCATGCACGCCCATACACCCAGCCCTACAGGAAATCACCCCATACAGACAGCCCTACAATGCATCACATCGGTGTACATAACCTCAAACGGAATCACCCCATACACCCCAGCCCTACAGGGCATCACCCCATACACCCAGCCCTACAGGGCATCACCCCATACACCCAGCCCTACAGGGCATCACCCCATACACCCAGCCCTACAGGGCATCACCCCATACACCAAGCCCTACAGGGCATCACCCCTTACACCCAGCCCTACAGGGCATCACCCCATACACCCAGCCCTACAGGGCATCACCCCATACACCAGCCCTACAGGGCATCACCCCATACACCCAGCCCTACAGGGCATCACCCCATAACACCCAGCCCTACAGGGCATCACCCCATACAGACAGCCCTACAGGGCATCACCCCCATACACCCAGCCCTACAGGGCATCACCCCATACACCCAGCCCTACAGGGCATCACCCCATAGCACCCAGCCCTACAGGCATCACCCCATACACCCAGCCCTACAGGGCATCCACCCCATACACCCACAGCCCAACAGGCATCACCCCATACAGACAGCCCTACAGGGCATCACCCCATACACCCAGCCCTACAGGGCATCACCCCCCAGTACACCCAGCCCTACAGGGCATCACCCCATACAGACAGCCCTACAGGGCATCACCCCATACACCCAGCCCTACAGGGGCATCACCCCATACAGACAGCCCTACAGGGCATCACCCCATAACACCCAGCCCTACAGGGCATCACCCCATACGGACCCAGCCCTACAGGGCATGACCCATACAGACAGCCCTACAGGGCATCACCCCATACACCCAGCCCTACAGGGCATCACCCCATACACCCCAGCCCTACAGGGCATCACCCCATACAGACATAGCCCTACAGGGCATCACCACCCATACACCCAGCCCTACAGGGGCATCACCCCATACACCCAGCCCCTACAGGGCATCACCCCATACCACCCAGCCCTACAGGGCATCACCCCATACACCCAGCCCTACAGGGCATCACCCCCATACACCCAGCCCTACAGGGCATCACCCCATACACCCAGCCCTACAGGGCATCACCCCATACACCCAGCCCCACAGGGCATCACCCCATACACCCAGCCCTACAGGGCATCACCCCATACACCCAGCCCTACAGGGCATCACCCCATACACCCAGCCCTACAGGGCATCACCCCCATACACCCAGCCCTACAGGGCATCACCCCATACACCCACTCCCCTACAGGGCATCACCCCATACAGACACCCCTACAGGGCATCACCCCCATACACCCAGCCCTACAGGGAAATCACCCCCATACAGACAGCCCTACAGGGCATCACCCCCATACACCCAGCCCTACAGGGCATCACCCCCATACACCCAGCCCTACAGGGCATCACCCCATACACCCAGCCCTACAGGGCATCACCCCATACAGACAGCCCTGTAGGGCTGTCACCCCATAACACGCCAGCCCTACAGGAAATCACCACCATACAGACAGCCCTACAGGGCATCACCACCCATACACCCAGCCCTACAGGGGCATCACCCCATACACCCAGCCCTACAGGGCATCACCCCATACAGACAGCCCTACAGGGCATCACCCCCATACAGACCAGCCTACAGGGGCAACACCCCCATACAGACAGGCCCTACAGGGCATCACCCCATACACCCAGCCCTACAGGGCATCACCCCATACAGACAGCCCTACAGGGCATCACCCCATACACCCAGCCCTACAGGGCATCACCCCATACACCCAGCCCTACAGGGCATCACCCCATACACCCAGCCCTACAGGGCATCACCCCATACAGACAGCCCTACAGGGCATCACCCCATACAGACAGCCCTACAGGGCATCACCCCATACAGACAGCCCTACAGGGCATCACCCCATACACCCAGCCCTACAGGGCATCACCCCATACACCCAGCCCTACAGGGCATCACCCCATACACCCAGCCCTACAGGGCATCACCCCATACAGACAGCCCTACAGGGCATCACCCCATACACCCAGCCCTACAGGGCATCACCCCATACAGACAGCCCTACAGGGCATCACCCCATACAACCAGCCCTACAGGGCATCACCCCATACACCCAGCCCTACAGGGCATCACCCCATACACCCAGCCCTACAGGGCATCACCCCATACAGACAGCCCTACAGGGCATCACCCCATACACCCAGCCCTACAGGGCATCACCCCATACAGACAGCCCTACAGGGCATCACCCCATACACCCAGCCCTACAGGGCATCACCCCATACACCCAGCCCTACAGGGCATCACCCCATACACCCAGCCCTACAGGGCATCACCCCATACAGACAGCCCTACAGGGCATCACCCCCATAAAGACCAGCCCTACAGGGCATCACCCCATACAGACAGCCCTACAGGGCATCACCCCATACAGACAGCCCTACAGGGCATCACCCCATACACCCAGCCCTACAGGGCATCACCCCATACACCCAGCCCTACAGGGCATCACCCCATACAGACAGCCCTACAGGGCATCACCCCATACACCCAGCCCTACAGGGCATCACCCCATACAGACCAGCCCTACAGGGCATCACCCCATACACCCAGCCCTACAGGGCATCACCCCATACACCCAGCCCTACAGGGCATCACCCCATACAGACAGCCCTACAGGGCATCACCCCATACACCCAGCCCTACAGGGCATCACCCCATACAGACAGCCCTACAGGGCATCACCCCATACACCCAGCCCTACAGGGCATCACCCCATACAGACAGCCCTACAGGGCATCACCCCATACACCCAGCCCTACAGGGCATCACCCCATACAGAAAGCCCTACAGGGCATCACCCCATACACCCAGCCCTACAGGGCATCACCCCATACACCCAGCCCTACAGGGCATCACCCCATACAGACAGCCCTACAGGGCATCACCCCATACACCCAGCCCTACAGGGCATCACCCCATACAGACAGCCCTACAGGACATCACCCCATACACCCAGCCCTACAGGGCATCACCCCATACACCCAGCCCTACAGGGCATCACCCCATACACCCAGCCCTACAGGGCATCACCCCATACACCCAGCCCTACAGGGCATCATCCCACACACCCAGCCCTACAGGGCATCACCCCATACACCCAGCCCTACAGGGCATCACCCCATACACCCAGCCCTACAGGGCATCACCCCATACAGACAGCCCTACAGGGCATCACCCCATACAGACAGCCCTACAGGGCCTCACCCCATACAGACAGCCCTACAGGGCATCACCCCATACAGACAGCCCTACAGGGCATCACCCCATACAGACAGCCCTACAGGGAATCACCCCATACACCCAGCCCTACAGGGCATCACCCCATACACCCAGCCCTACAGGGCATCACCCCATACAGACAGCCCTACAGGGCATCACCCCATACACCCAGCCCTACAGGGCATCACCCCATACAGACAGCCCTACAGGGCATCACCCCATACAACCAGCCCTACAGGGCATCACCCCATACACCCAGCCCTACAGGGCATCACCCCATACACCCAGCCCTACAGGGCATCACCCCATACAGACAGCCCTACAGGGCATCACCCCCATACACCCAGCCCTACAGGGCATCACCCCATACAGACAGCCCTACAGGGCATCACCCCCATACACCCAGCCCTACAGGGCATCACCCCATACACCCAGCCCTACAGGGCATCACCCCATACACCCAGCCCTACAGGGCATCACCCCATACAGACAGCCCTACAGGGCATCACCCCATAAAGACAGCCCTACAGGGCATCACCCCATACAGACAGCCCTACAGGGCATCACCCCATACAGACAGCCCTACAGGGCATCACCCCATACACCCAGCCCTACAGGGCATCACCCCATACACCCAGCCCTACAGGGCATCACCCCATACAGACAGCCCTACAGGGCATCACCCCATACACCCAGCCCTACAGGGCATCACCCCATACAGACAGCCCTACAGGGCATCACCCCATACACCCAGCCCTACAGGGCATCACCCCATACACCCAGCCCTACAGGGCATCACCCCATACAGACAGCCCTACAGGGCATCACCCCATACACCCAGCCCTACAGGGCATCACCCCATACAGACAGCCCTACAGGGCATCACCCCATACACCCAGCCCTACAGGGCATCACCCCATACAGACAGCCCTACAGGGCATCACCCCATACACCCAGCCCTACAGGGCATCACCCCATACAGAAAGCCCTACAGGGCATCACCCCATACACCCAGCCCTACAGGGCATCACCCCATACAGACAGCCCTACAGGGCATCACCCCATACACCCAGCCCTACAGGGCATCACCCCATACAGACAGCCCTACAGGACATCACCCCATACACCCAGCCCTACAGGGCATCACCCCATACACCCAGCCCTACAGGGCATCACCCCATACACCCAGCCCTACAGGGCATCACCCCATACACCCAGCCCTACAGGGCATCATCCCACACACCCAGCCCTACAGGGCATCACCCCATACACCCAGCCCTACAGGGCATCACCCCATACACCCAGCCCTACAGGGCATCACCCCATACAGACAGCCCTACAGGGCATCACCCCATACAGACAGCCCTACAGGGCCTCACCCCATACAGACAGCCCTACAGGGCATCACCCCATACAGACAGCCCTACAGGGCATCACCCCATACAGACAGCCCTACAGGGAATCACCCCATACAGACAGCCCTACAGGGAATCACCCCATACACCCAGCCCTACAGGGCATCACCCCATACAGACAGCCCTACAGGGCATCACCCCATACACCCAGCCCTACAGGGAATCACCCCATACACCCAGCCCTACAGGGCATCACCCCATACAGACAGCCCTACAGAGCATCACCCCATACACCCAGCCCTACAGGGCATCACCCCATACAGACAGCCCTACAGGGCATCACCCCATACAGACAGCCCTACAGGGAATCACCCCATACACCCAGCCCTACAGGGCATCACCCCATACAGACAGCCCTACAGGGCATCACCCCATACACCCAGCCCTACAGGGCATCACCCCATACACCCAGCCCTACAGGGCATCACCCCATACAGACAGCCCTACAGGGCATCACCCCATACAGACAGCCATACAGGGCATCACCCCATACAGACAGCCATACAGGGCATCACCCCATACAGACAGCCATACAGGGCATCACTCCATACAGACAGCCCTACAGGGCATCACCCCATACAGACAGCCCTACAGGGCATCACCCCATACAGACAGCCCTACAGGGCATCACCCCATACAGACAGCCCTACAGGGCATCACCGCATACACCCTGCCCTACAGGGCATCACCCCATACAGACAGCCCTACAGGGAATCACCCCATACACCCAGCCCTACAGGGCATCACCCCATACACCCAGCCCTACAGGGCATCACCCCATACAGACAGCCCTACAGGGCATCACCCCATACACCCAGCCCTACAGGGCATCACCCCATACACCCAGCCCTACAGGGCATCACCCCATACAGACAGCCATACAGGGCATCACCCCATACAGACAGCCATACAGGGCATCACCCCATACAGACAGCCCTACAGAACATCACCCCATACAGACAGCCCTACAGAACATCACCCAATACAGACATCCCTACAGAACATCACCCAATACAGACAGCCCTACAGAACATCACCCAATACAGACAGCCCTACAGAACATCAACCCATACAGACAGCCCTACAGAACATCACCCCATACAGACAGCCCTACAGAACATCACCCAATACAGACAGCCCTACAGAACATCACCCAATACAGACAGCCCTACAGAACATCATCCCATGCACCCAACCCTACAGAACATCACCCCATACAGACAGCTCTACAGGGCATCACCCCATACAGACAGCCCTACAGGGCATCATCCCATACAGACAGCCCTACAGGGCATCACCCCATACAGACAGCCCTACAGAACATCACCCAATACAGACAGCCCTACAGAACATCACCCCATACAGACAGCCCTACAGGGCATCACCCCATACAGACAGCCCTACAGAACATCACCCCATACAGACAGCCCTACAGGGCATCACCCCATACAGACAGCCCTCCAGAACATCACCCCATACAGACAGCCCTACAGGGCATCATCCCATACAGACAGCCCTACAGAACATCACCCCATACAGACAGCCCTACAGAACATCACCCCATACAGACAGCCCTACAGAACATCACCCCATGCACCCAACCCTACAGAACATCACCCCATACAGACAGCCCTACAGGGCATCATCCCATGCACCCAACCCTACAGAACATCACCCCATACAGACAGCCCTACAGGGCATCACCCAATACAGACAGCCCTACAGAACATCATCCCATAAAGACAGCCCTACAGAACATCACCCCATACAGACAGCCCTACAGAACATCACCCAATACAGACAGCCCTACAGAACATCATCCCATGCACCCAACCCTACAGAACATCACCCCATACAGACAGCCCTACAGGGCATCATCCCATCCACCCAACCCTACAGAACATCACCCCATACAGACAGCCCTACAGAACATCACCCCATACAGACAGCCCTACAGAACATCATCCCATGCACCCAACCCTACAGAACATCACCCCATACAGACAGCCCTACAGAACATCACCCCATAGAGACTGCTCTACAGAACATCACCCCATCACACCATGGAGACAGCCCTACAGAACATCATCCCATCCAGACAGCCCTACAGAACATCATCCCATGCAGACAGCCTTACAGAACATCACCCCATATAGATAGCCTACAGGGCATCACCCCATACAGACAGCCCTACAGGGCATCACCCCATAGTCATACAGACAATCCTACAGAACATCACCCCATACAGACAGCCTTACAGAACATCACCCCATACAGACAGTCTTACAGAACATCACCCCATACAGACAGCCCTACAGAGCATCACCCCATACAGATAGCCCTACAGAACATCACCCTATACAGACAGCCCTACAGAACATCACCCCATACAGACAGCCCTACAGAACATCACCCCATACAGACAGCCCTAAAGAACATCACCCCTTACAGAAAGCCTTACAGAACATCGCCCCTTACAGAAAGCCCTACAGAACATCACCCCATACAGACAGCCCTACAGAGCATCACCCCATACAGACAGCCCTACAGAGCATCACCCAATACAGACAGCCCTACAGGGCATTACCCCTTACAGGCAGCCCTACAGAACATCACCCTTTAGAGACAGCCCTACAGAACATCAACCCATATAGACAGCCCTACAGAGAATCACCCTTTAGAGACAGCCCTACAGAACATCACCCCTTACAGGCAGCACTACAGAGCATAACCCCATACAGACAGCCCTACAGAGCATGACCCCATACAGACAGCCCTACAGAGCATCACCCCTTACAGACAGCCCTACAGAACATCACCCCATACAGACAGCCCTACAGAGCATCACCCCATACAGACAGCCCTACAGAACATCATCCCTTACAGACAGCCCTACAGAGCATCACCCCATACAGAAAGCCCTACAGAACATCAGCCCATACAGACAGCCCTACAGAACATTACCCCAAACAGACAGCCCTACAGAACATCACCCCTTACACACCACTCTGCAGAGCATAAACCCCATGTACCCATAACTACTGAGCATCACCTCATAGACCCAACCCTACAGAGCATCACCCCATGTACCCAGCCCTACAGAGCATCACCCTATGTACAAAACCCTACAGAACATCACCCCATGCACGCAGCCCTACAGAGCATCACTCATGTACTCAGCCCTACAGAGCATCAACCTATGTACCCAACCCTACAGAGCATCACCCCATGTACCCAACAATACACAGCATCACCCCATGAACAAAACCCTACAGAACATCACCCCTTACAGGCAGCACTACAGAGCATAACCCCATACAGACAGCCCTACAGAGCATGACCCCATACAGACAGCCCTACAGAGCATTACCCCATACAGACAGCCCTACAGAGCATGACCCCATACAGACAGCCCTACAGAGCATCACCCCTTACAGACAGCCCTACAGATCATCATCCCATACAGAAAGCCCTACAGAACATCACCCCATACAGACAGCCCTACAGATCATTACCCCAAACAGACAGCCCTACAGAACATCACCCCTTACACACCACTCTGCAGAGCATAAACCCCATGTACCCATAACTACTGAGCATCACCTCATAGACCCAACCCTACAGAGCATCACCCCATGTACCCAGCCCTACAGAGCATCACCCCATGTACAAAACCCTACAGAACATCACCCCATGCACGCAGCCCTACAGAGCATCACTCATGTACTCAGCCCTACAGAGCATCAACCTATGTACCCAACCCTACAGAGCATCACCCCATGTACCCAACAATACACAGCATCACCCCATGAACAAAACCCTACAGAACATCTCCCCATGCACCCAGCCCTACAGGGCATCAACCCATGTACCCAACCCAACAGAGGAACAACCCATGTACCCAAACCTACAGAGCATCACCCCATGTACAAAGCCCTACAGAACATCACCCCATGCACCCAGCCCTACAGGACATCAACCCATGTACCCAGCCCTACAGGGCATCATCCCATGCACCTAACCCTACAGAGTATCACTCCATGTACAAAACCCTGCAGAACATCACCCCATGTACCCAACTCTACAGGGCAACAACCCATGTACCCAACCCTACAGGGCACCACCCCATGCACACAAACCTACAGAGCATCACTCCATGTACCCAACCCTACAGAGCATCACCCCACGTACCCAACCCTACAGACAATCAACCCTTGTACCCAATCCTACAGAACATCATCCCATGTACCCAAACCTACAGAGCATCATTCAATGTACCCAAACCTACACAGCATCACCCAATGTACCCAACCCTACAGAGCATCACCCCATGCACCCAACCCTACAGAGCATCACCCAATGTACCCAACCCTACACAGCATCACCCAATGTACCCAACCCTACAAGCATCACCCAATGTACCCAACTATACAGAGCATCACCCCATGCACCCAACCATACACAGCATCACCCAATGTACCAAACCCTACAAAGCATCACCCTATGCACTCAACTCTACAGAGCATCACCCCATGTACCCAACCCTACAGAGCATCACCCCATGTACCCAACCCTACAGAGCATTATCCCAATGCACCCAACCCTACAGAGCATCACCACATTACACACAGCACTAGAGAACAAGATCCTATACACACAGTACTACAGAACATTACCCCATACACACAGTACTACAGAGCATTACCCCATACACACAGCACTACAGAACATTACCCTATACACACAGCACTACAGAGCATTACCCCATACACACAGCACTACAGAACATTACCCTATACACACAGTACTACAGAGCATTACTTCATACACACAACACTACAGAACATTACTTCATACACACAGTACTACAGAGCATTACTTCATACAGACAACACTACAGAGCATTAATTCATAAACACACAGTACTACAGAGCATTACTTCATACACACAACACTACAGAGCATTACTTAATACACACAGTACTACAGAGCATGACTTCATACACACAGCACTACAGAGCATTACCACATACACACAGCACTACAAAACATTACACTATACGCACAGTATTACAGAGCATTACTTCATACACACAGTACTACAGAACATTACCCTATACACAAAGCACTACAGAACATTACCCTATACACACAGTACTACAGAGTATTACCCTATACACATGGTACTTCACAGCATTACCCTATACACTCAGCACTACACAGTATTACCCCATACACACAGTACTACACAGCATTACCCCATACATACAGTACTGCAGAGCATTACCCCATACACACAGTACTACAGAGCATTACCCCATACACACAAAACTACAGAACATTACCCCATACAAACAGTAAAACAGAGCATTACCCCATACACGCAGTACTACAGAACATTACCCCATACACACAGTACTACAGAGCATTAACCCATACACAGTACTACAGAACATTACCCCATACACACAGTACTACACAGCATTACCCCATACACACAGTACTACATAGCATTACCCCATACACACAGAACTACAGAACATTACCCCATACACACAGTACTACAGAGCATTAACCCATACACATAGTACTACATAGCATTACCCCATACACACAGTACTACAGAATATTACCACATACACACAGTACTACACAGCATTACCCCATACACACAGTACTACAGAGCATTACCCCATAGACACAGTACTACACAGCATTACCCCATACACACAGTACTACAGAACATTACCCCATACACACAGTACTACATAGCATTACCCCATACACACAGTACTACAGAACATTACCCTATAAACACAGTACTACACAGCATTACCCCATACACACAGTACTACACAGCATTACCCCATACACACAGTACTACAGAGCATTACCCCATACACACAGTACTACAGAACATTACCCCATACACACAGTACTACATAGCATTACCCCATACACACAGTACTACAGAACATTACCCCATACACACAGTACTACACAGCATTACCCCATACACACAGTACTACATAGCATTACCCTATACACACAGTACTACAGAGCATTACCCCACACACACAGTACTACAGAGCATTAACCCATACACACAGTACTACAGAACATTACCCCATACACACAGTACTACACAGCATTACCCCATACACACAGTACTACATAGCATTACCCCATACACACAGTACTACACAGCATTACCCCATACACACAGCCCTACAGAGCATTACCCCATACACACAGTACTACAGAGCATTGCCCTATACACACAGTACTACACAGCATTACCCCATACACACAGCACTACAGAGCATTACCCCATACACACAGTACTACAGAGCATTACCCTATACGCACAGTACTACACAGCATTACCCCATACACACAGCACTACAGAGCATTACCCCATACACACAGTACTACAGAGCATTAACCCATACACCCATTACTACAGAACATTACCCCATACACACAGTACTACAGAGCATTACCACATACACACAGTACTACAAAGCATTACCCATACACACAGTACTACAGAGCATTAACCCATACACACAGTACTACATAACATTACCCCATACACACAGTACTACAGAGCATTAACCCATACACACAGTACTACAGAGCATTACCCCATACACACAGTATGACATAGCATAACCCTATACACACAGCACTACAGAGCATTAACCCATACACACAGTACTACACAGCATTACCATATACACACAGTACTACATAGAATTACCCTATACACACAGTACTACAGAGCATTACCCCATACACACAGTACTACAGAGCATTAACCCATACACACAGTACTACAGAGCATTACCCCATACACACAGTACTACAGAGCAGTAATCTCATACACACAGTACTACAGAGCATTACCCTATACACACAGTGTGACAAACCCTTCTGTCAGTACTGAAAGAGTTAACTTTGTTCAGCTTTAAGAAGTTATTTTCTAAATACAAGGTTGCTGGCATCAGCTATTATGTGTTGTAATTAAGTTTAATTTTTTAAATCCCATCCAGAGAGCAGACGCCCAAGTGATAAGAAAAGCTCAAGTGTGTCTTGTGTTTAACTTGTTTATCTGCTTAAGTAATGTAATTCTATTGTATCATGTCAAAGGGTGTTTTCCCTCTATCTAATGTACAATATTCTTTCAACCCCCCATCTGGGGTCAGACCTGCTTAAATACTGGGCATATAGTCTTCAATAAAACACATTCTGTTTTACCTTCAATGTGGAGCCTGGTCTCATGTTTGAGGGGGGGAACTGGCTGGGTTGTGAGTTGCTGATCCCATATTCAGGACATCGTTCACCTGGTATTAACCCTTGGTATCCTGTTGGTACCGTAACAATTGGTGGCAAGCAACGGGAGGATCCTTAATCGCCCAGAAGAGCAACTACACATCCAGACCGAATGGGAATACCGTATGAAAGGCTAAAAAGATCTACCCTTAAAGACCTGCTAGAACAACGGGGCCAACAAACCAGTAACCTCAGGAAGAGGGAGATTATTACAAGACTGACCGAGATGGACGGAGTACCAGGGCCCGAAGGAACCAATGAGTCCAGTATATCAGACAGAACCCCCGAAGAAGTAAGCTTTGACCGGGCGGTCAAAATAAGACTGGCACATTATGGCCCCAACCCATCTGCGGAAATTATCGACCGCGTCATAGCAGCTGTGGAGGCCAACCTACTTCGCCAAAGCGGCGCTGCAGCAGCCCAAGTCACAGCAACCCCAGTGGAAAAGGGAAAAGTAAATTTTGCAGCTTTTAAAAACTTCCTGGAAACAGAAGGAGAGATTGATGGGTACCTTGCGGATTTTGAGAGGCAATGTGCACTACACAAGGTACCCGCAGAGGACTGGGTCACGATATTATCCGGAAAATTATACGGCCGGGCCAATGAAGCTTTTCGGGCCATTCCAGATGAGGAAGTCAGGGATTATAATACTGTAAAAGAGGCTCTGCTCTCCAGGTATGCGGTTACACCGGAGGCATACCGGAGGCGGTTCAGAGACACTGTTAAATTAGCTGGTGATTCCTACGTTGAGTGGGCATGTAAGGTGCACCGCACAGCATCTTACTGGATGGCTCGGTGCCAAGCCGTATCTGGGGAAGAGATGCTGCAGCTATTCCTGTTGGAACATTGCTTTGACAAGTTATCAGCAGGAGTTAGAGAGTGGGTTCAGGATCGTAAACCCTCCACCCTGCATGAAGCTGCTCGCCTAGCAGAAGAGTATACGGATGCCCGCAAACTGGACACTGCTACCACTAAGCCCCCTGCTAGAGTGGAGTACAGACCGCCAGTCACCCCAGCAGCTGCCAGTTACCAACCCCCGGCGCACCACTATACCACACGGCCTCCGGCCACGAACTACCCTCAGAGAGCCCTGTTCAATTCGCGGGGCTACTCACAACCTATTCGGTGCTTTGGATGTAAGCAACTAGGGCACAAAAGACCAGAGTGTCCCCTAAATGCAGCGAACCAAGCACAGTCCTGGAGAAGACCCGCCGGCGGAATCCCACGTAACCCTCAGCCTGCGGCCCACTACGTAGAGGAGCAAAAATGCTGGGGCATCCTACATGAAGCAGACCCCATGCAAGCTGCCCACCGGAATAACCGGCAACTGGTTAAAGTGAATGGGAAGGAGGTCAGTGGTCTACGGGATACTGGTGCTACCATGACCTTGCTTCAAAAGAATTTGGTGTCTGAGAAACAGCACACTGGAGACACTGTGGCTGTGAGGGTAGCAGGGGGCGCTGTGCTCCGCCTACCTGTTGCCTGGGTACATTTGGATTGGGGAGGGGGCGCTAGACCTGTGAATGTGGGGGTCAAGAAGGACTTACCTGCTGATGTTCTCCTTGGAAATAACTTGGCCCCCCTTGTTTCTGCCTATGCTCCCATGGGTCCCACCGATGTTAACCCTGTGACTACCCGTACCCAGATCCGTGCAGCAGAGACTGACCCACCTGCTGCTAAGCCCCAGGACGCTGAGCTCAGTAAATCTCTATCCGCTATTGATACGTGGAAGTCCCGTTACAATGCGCTGATGAAGGAGAAGAGTCAAGTAGAGGATGAAATGGTCATGATAAACAATCACGTAACAGTGCTAGTGGGAGAGAAGAGGAGCACAGAGGAAAAAGCACGTTTAGAACGGGAATCTCTGCTAGACAAGCTGCACCGACAGACTGCAGAAAACACCAGCTTGAGAGTGGAACATGAAACAGTAAAGACAAACTTAGCGACACTGGAGGAGAAGCTGGCGCTGGCTCATAGTGAGGTGCAGCAACTCAAGGGCACCCTATGTCAGTATGAAGGGATTGTGGATACCCATAAAAAGCAGGTACAAAAAACTTGTAAAGAAGCTGATGAGATTTTGAAGGACTGTTTAGCCCTAGTCTGGGCACTGAGGAAGTTGAACCCTTATTTATACGGGCAGGAATTCTCTCTCATAACGGGAATACAGATGGATTGCCCCGGCAAACTGACATGCCTACCACCTCCTAGTCCAGTCATCCCCAGGTTGACCCGCCAAAGGGTCAAGCCGGGTCTGCCGGAGTGTTCCACAAGGGGGGAGCTATGTGACAAACCCTTCTGTCAGTACTGAAAGAGTTAACTTTGTTCAGCTTTAAGAAGTTATTTTCTAAATACAAGGTTGCTGGCATCAGCTATTGTGTGTTGTAATTAAGTTTAAGTGATAAACATTCACATTGTTTAATCCCATCCAGAGAGCAGACGCCCAAGTGATAAGAAAAGCTCAAGTGTGTCTTGTGTTTAACTTGTTTATCTGCTTAAGTAATGTAATTCTATTGTATCATGTCAAAGGGTGTTTTCCCTCTATCTAATGTACAATATTCTTTCAACCCCCCATCTGGGGTCAGACCTGCATAAATACTGGGCATATAGCCTTCAATAAAACACATTCTGTTTTACCTTCAATGTGGAGCCTGGTCTCATGTTTGAGGGGGGGGAACTGGCTGGGTTGTGAGTTGCTGATCCCATATTCAGGACAGCGTTCATCTGGTATTAACCCTTGGTATCCTGTTGGTACCGTAACACACAGTACTACAGAGCATTACCCTATACACACAGTACTACAGAACTTTACCCCATACACACAGTACTACAGAGCATTACCCTATACACACAGTACTACACATCATTACCCCATACACACAGCACTACAGAGCATTACCCCATACACACAGTACTACAGAGCATTACCCCATACACACAGTACTACAGAGCATTAACCCATACACCCAGTACTACAGAGCAATAACCCATACACAAAGTACTACAGAGCATTACACCATATATACAGTACTACAGAGCCTTACCCTATACACACAGTACTACAGAGCATTACCCCATACACACAGTACTACAGAGCATTACCCTATACCCACAGTACTACAGAGCATTACCTCATACACACAGTACTACAGAGCATTAACCCATACACACAGTACTACAGAGAATTACCCTATACACACCGTACTACATAGCATTACCCCATACACACAGTACTACACAGCATTAACCCATACACAGAGTACTACAGAGCATTACCCCATACACACAGTACTACAGAGCATTACCCCATACACACAGCACTACAGAACATTACCCTATATACACAGTACTACATAGCATTACCCTATACACACAGTTCTACACAGCATTACCCCATACACACAGTACTACAGAGCATTACCCCATACACACAGTACTACAGAGCATTACCCCATACACACAGTACTACATAGCATAACCCTATACACACAGCACTACAGAACATTAACCCATACAAACAGTACTACACAGCATTACCCTGTACACACAGTACTACAGAGCATTAACCCATACACAGAGTACTACAGAGCATTACCCCATACACACAGTACTACAGAGCATTACCCCATACACACAGCACTACAGAACATTACCCTATACACACAGCACTACAGAGCATTACCCCATACACATAGCACTACAGAACATTACCCTATATACACAGTACTACATAGTATTACCCTATACACACAGTACTACACAGCATTACCCCATACACACAGTACTATAGAGCATTACCCCATACACACAGTACTACAGAGCATTACCCTATACACACAGTACTACACAGCATTACCCCATACACACAGCACTACAGAGCATTACCCCATACACACAGTACTACAGAGTATTAACCCATACACCCAGTACTACAGAGCAATAACCCATACACACAGTACTACAGAGCATTACACCATACATACAGTACTACAGAGCCTTACCCTATACACACAGTACTACAGAGTATTACCCCATACACACAGTACTACAGAGCATTACCCCATACACACAGTACTACAGAGCATTACCCTATACCCACAGTACTACAGAGCATTAACCCATACACACAGTACTACAGAGAATTACCCTATACACACAGTACTACATAGCATTACCCCATACACACAGTACTACACAGCATTACCCCATACACAGAGTACTACAGAGCATTACCCCATACACACAGTACTACAGAGCATTACCCCATACACACAGTACTACAGAACATTAACCCATACACACAGTACTACAGAGCATTAACCCATACACACAGTACTACATAGCATTACCCCATACACACAGTACTACAGAGCATTAACCCATACACACAGTACTACAGAGCATTACCCCATACACACAGTACTACATAGCATAACCCTATACACACAGCACTACAGAACATTAACCCATACACACAGTACTACACAGCATTACCCTGTACACACAGTACTACAGAGCATTAACCCATACACACAGTACTACAGAGCATTACCCCATACACACAGTACTACAGAACATTACCCCATACACACAGTACTACAGAGCATTAACCCATACACACAGTACTACAGAGCATTACCCCATACACACAGTACTACAGAGCATTACCCCATACACACAGTACTACAGAGCATCACCCCATGTACCCAGCCCTACAGAGCATCACCCCATGTACAAAACCCTACAGAACATCACCCCATGCACCCAGCCCTACAGAGCATCAACCCATGTACAAAACCCTACAAAACATCTCCCCATGCACCCAGCCCTACAGGGCATCAACCCATGTACCCAACCCAACAGAGGATCAACCCATGTACCCAACCCTACAGAGCATCACCCCATATACCCAACCCTACAGAGCATCACCACATGTACAAAACCCTACAGAACATCACCCCATGCACCCAGCCCTACAGGACATCAACCCATGTACACACCCCTACAGGGCATCATCCCATGCACCCAACCCTACAGAGTATCACCCCATGTACAAAACCCTACAGAACATAACCCCATGTACCCAACCCTACAGGGCAACAACCCATGTACCCAACCCTACAGGGCACCACCCCATGCACACAAACCTACAGAGCATCACTCCATGTACCCAACCCTACAGAGCATCAACCCATGCACCCAACCCTACAGAGCATCACCCCACGTACCCAACCCTACAGACAATCAACCCATGTACCCAATCCTACAGAACATCATCCCATGTACCCAAACCTACAGACCATCATTCAATGTGCCCAACCCTACACAGCATCACCCAATGTACCCAACCCTACAGAGCATCACCCCATTCACACAACCATACAGAGCATCACCCCATGCACCCAACCATACACAGCATCACCCAATGTACCAAACCCTACAAAGCATCACCCCATGCACTCAACTCTACAGAGCATCACCCCATGTACCCAACCCTACAGAGCATTATCCCAATGCACCCAACCCTACAGAGCATCACCACATACACACAGCACTAGAGAACAAGATCCTATACACACAGTACTACAGAGCATTACCCCATACACACAGTACTACAGAGCATTACCCCATACACACAGCACTACAGAGCATTACCCTATACACACAGCACTACAGAGCATTACCCCATACACACAGCACTACAGAACATTACCCTATATACACAGTACTACAGAGCATTACTTCATACACACAACACTACAGAACATTACTTCATACACACAGTACTACAGAGCATTACTTCATACAGACAACACTACAGAGCATTACTTCATACACACAGTACTACAGAGCATTACTTCATACACACAACACTACAGAGCATTACTTCATACACACAGTACTACAGAGTATGACTTCATACACACAGTACTACAGAGTATGACTTCATACACACAGCACTACAGAGCATTACCCCATACACACAGCACTACAAAACATTACTCTATACGCACAGTACTACAGAGCATTAATTCATACACACAGTACTACAGAACATTACCCTATACAAACAGCACTAAAGAACATTACCCTATACACACAGTACTACACAGCATTACCCTATACAAACGGTACTTCACAGCATTACCCTATACACACACAACACTACACAGTATTACCCCATACACACAGTACTACACAGCATTACCCCATACAGACAGTACTGCAGAGCATTACCACATACACACAGTACTACAGAGCATTACCCCATACACACAGTACTACAGAACATTACCCCATACAAACAGTAATACAGAGCATTACCCCATACACGCAGTACTACAGAACATTACCCCATACACACAGTACTACCGAGCATTACCCCATACACACAGTACTACAGAGCATTACCCCATACACACAGTACTACAGAACATTACCCAATACACACAGTACTACAGAGCATTACCCAATACATACAGTACTACAGAGAATTACCCCATACACACAGTACTACAGAACGTTACCCCATACACACAGTTCTACCGAGCATTACCCCATACACACAGTACTACTGAACATTACCTAATACACACAGTACTACAGAGAATTACCCCATACATACAATACTACAGAGCATTACCCTATACACATAGTACTACAGAGCATTAGAGCATTACCCTATACACACAGCACTACACAGCATTTCCCTATACACAAAACACTACACAGCATTACCCCATACACATAGTACTACACAGCATTACCCCATACACATATTACTACAGAGCATTACCCCATACACACAGTGTTACAGAACATTACCCATTACACACAGTACTACACAGCATTACCCCATACACACAGCACTACATTGTATTACCCCATACACACAGTACTACAGAGTATGACCCCATACACACAGTACTACAGAGCATTACCCCATACACACAGTACTACATAGCATTACCCTATACACACAGTACTACAGAACATTACCCCATACACACAATACTGCAGAGCATTACCCCATACACACAGTACTAAAGAGCATTACCCTATACACACAGTAGTAAAGAGCATTACCTCATACACACAGTACTACAGACCTTTACCCCATACACACAGTACTACAGAGCATTACCCTATACACACAGTAGTAAAGAGCATTACCCCATACACACAGTACTACATAGCATTACCCCATACACACAGTACTACAGAGCATTAACCCATACACACAATACTACAGAGCATTAACCCATACATACAGTACTACAGAGCATTACCCCATACACCCAGTACTACAGAGCATTACCCTATACACACAGTAGTAAAGAGCATTACCCTATACACACAATACTACAGAGCATTACCCCATACACACAGTACTACAGAGCATTAATCCATACACACAGTACTACAGAGCATTAATCCATACACACAGTACTGCATAGCATTACCCTATACACACAGTACTACAGAGCATTACCCCATACACACAGTACTACAGAGCATTAACCCATACACACAGTACTACAGAGCATTAAACCATACACACAGTACTACACCCATACACACAGTACTACATAGCATTACCCCAAACACACAGTACTACACCCATACACACAGTACTACATAGCATTACCCTATACACACAGTACTACAGAGCATTACCCCATACACACAGTAATACAGAGCATTAACCCATACACACACTACTACAGAGCATTACCCCATACACACAGTACTACAGAGCATTACCCCATACACTCAGTACTACATAGCATTACCCCATACACACAGTACTACATAGCATTATCCCATACACACAGTACTACATAGCATTACCCCATACACACAGTACTACATAGCATTACCCCATACACACAGTACTACATAGCATTATCCCATACACACAGTACTACATAGCATTACCCCATACACACAGTACTACATAGCATTACCCCATACACACAGTACTACAGAACATTACCCCATACACACCGTACTACATAGCATTACCCCATACACACAGTACTACATAGCATTACCCCATACACACAGTACTACACAGCATTACCCCATACACACAGTACTACATAGCATTACCCCATACACACAGTACTACATAGCATTACCCCATACACACAGTACTACACAGCATTACCCCATACACACAGTACTACATAGCATTACCCCATACACACAGTACTACATAGCATTACCCCATACACACAGTACTACATAGCATTACCCCATACACACAGTACTACACAGCATTACCCCATACACACAGTACTACATAGCATTACCCCATACACACAGTACTACATAGCATTAACCCATACACACAGTATTACATAGCATTAACCCATATACACAATACTACATAGCATTACCCCATACACACAGTACTACATAGCATTAACCTATATACACAGTACTACATAGCATTACCCCATACACACAGTACTACACAGCATTACCCCATACACTCAGTACTACATAGCATTACCCCATACACACAGTACTACATAGCATTACCCCATACACACAGTACTACATAGCATTACCCCATACACATAGTACTACATAGCATTACCCCATACACACAGTACTACATAGCATTACCCCATATACACAGTACTACATAGCATTACCCCATACACACAGTACTACATAGCATTACCCCATACACTCAGTACTACATAGCATTACCCCATACACACAGTACTACATAGCATTACCCCATACACACAGTACTACATAGCATTACCCCATACACACAGTACTACATAGCATTACCCCATACACACAGTACTACAGAGCATTACCCCATACACACAGTACTACATAGCATTACCCCATACACACAGTACTACATAGCATTACCCCATACACACAGCACTACACAGCATTACCCCATACACACAGTACTACATAGCATTACCCCATACACACAGTACTACATAGCATTACCCCATACACACAGTACTACACCCATACACACAGTACTACATAGCATTACCCCATACACACAGTACTACACCCATACACACAGTACTACATAGCATTACCCCATACACACAGTACTACACCCATACACACAGTACTACACAGCATTACCCCATACACACAGTACTACAGAGCATTACCCCATACACACAGTACTACAGAGCATTACACCATACACACAGTACTACACCCATACACACAGTACTACACCCATACACACAGTACTACAGAGCATCAGTTCATGTACTCAGCAGGGCTTCTTGCCAGACATCTAATCCAGTTGAGTCTTACCCTTTGCTAGACATCTGAGTACGATCACACTGTGCTGCAGAAAACAGCTCATTGCACACTGTGCTGCAGAACATTATACCAAGCAAGAGATCTAAGCGCATATCCTAAGCAGCAAGTCCTGCACAGTATCAGTACTATACACGGTACACGGTACTATACAAGACAGGTCCTTGGGCAATTACACTATAATAACACAAAGCATCACACCATGTAACCAGTTCTACAGAACATCACCCCATCATGTGCCAACTTCAGCAGAGTATTGCTCCATGCAGCACCAACCCTACTGTGTGTCCTCTGCCCTCAGTGCCCTGCAGTAACTCGCTCATCTGTTGCCCACACACGCACTGCACTGTTAACCCCTCCAACCTTAGGGCAACCCTGGGACAAACCCTGCACTTTCATTGCATCAGAACGTGACCTGTAGAGACTTTTTGTGTTAAATCCCTTCACTTCTCAGCTTTACAGATCTGTGGTGCATTAACCCCTGCAGTCCTCTTAACCCTTACTTGCCTGAGACCCACTAACCCTTTACCGTCTCACATCAGATTCAGGGACAATAATCTTACCCCTCAGCTCGGCAGGCAACAGGAGAGCAGGGAGATAGGAACAGGTGTGAAGAAGCGAGGGAATGTAGAAGAGATGGAGGAGGAGGGAGGTGCAGGCTGGATCTGTTGCTGCTCTCTCTCCCTCACTGCTGAGTCTCACAGCAGGGAAAGGAGGGAGGGAGAGAGGTGGAGACAAAGGAGCAAATGAAAGAGAGAGGAAGAAAGGAGCGAAGACAAAGGTGAAGAAAACAATTGCTCGATAACTCACACAAACCCACCCCTGGGTTATTAACCTCTTCAAGGCAGCACAGATACCACATTGTTTACTGCAACACTGACTCCAGCAAGGCTGCCTTATAGCTAATGTAGGGGGGCTGCACATGATCAGGACTGGCTAAGAGAGTAGTGGTTGTTAATGTAGGGTGGCCTCCTGAGTGGCTGCAAATGATCAGGACTGGCTAAGAGAGTAGTGGTTGTTAATCTAGGGTGACCTCCTGCCTGCACATGATCAGGACTGGCTAAGAGAGTAGTGGTTGTTAATGTAGGGTGACCTCCTGACTGCACATGATCAGGACTGGCTTAGAGAGTAGTGGTTGTTAATGTAGGGTGACCTCCTGACTACACATGATCAGGACTGGCTAAGAGAGTAGTGGTTGTTAATGTAGGGTGGCCTCCTGACTGCACATGATCAGGACTGGCTTAGAGAGTAGTGCTTGTTCATGTATGATGACCTCCAGACTGCACATGATCAGGACTGGCTTAGAGAGTAGTGGTTGTTAATGTAGGGTGACCTCCTGACTGCACATGATCAGGACTGGCTTAGAGAGTAGTGGTTGTTAATGTAGGGTGACCTCCTGACTGCACATGATCAGGACTGGCTTAGAGAGTAGTGGTTGTTAATGTAGGGTGACCTCCTGACTACACATGATCAGGACTGGCTAAGAGAGTAGTGGTTGTTAATGTAGGGTGGCCTCCTGACTGCACATGATCAGGACTGGCTTAGAGAGTAGTGCTTGTTCATGTATGATGACCTCCAGACTGCACATGATCAGGACTGGCTTAGAGAGTAGTGGTTGTTAATGTAGGGTGACCTCCTGACTGCACATGATCAGGACTGGCTTAGAGAGTAGTGGTTGTTAATGTAGGGTGACCTCCTGACTACACATGATCAGGACTGGCTTAGAGAGTAGTGGTTGTTAATGTAGGGTGACCTCCTGACTGCACATGATCAGGACTGGCTAAGAGAGTAGTGGTTGTTAATGTAGGGTGACCTCCTGACTGCACATGATCAGGACTGGCTTAGAGAGTAGTGCTTGTTCATGTATGATGACCTCCAGACTGCACATGATCAGGACTGGCTTAGAGAGTAGTGGTTGTTAATGTAGGGTGACCTCCTGACTGCACATGATCAGGACTGGCTTAGAGAGTAGTGGTTGTTAATGTAGGGTGACCTCCTGACTACACATGATCAGGACTGGCTTAGAGAGTAGTGGTTGTTAATGTAGGGTGACCTCCTGACTGCACATGATCAGGACTGGCTAAGAGAGTAGTGGTTGTTAATGTAGGGTGACCTCCTGACTGCACATGATCAGGACTGGCTTAGAGAGTAGTGGTTGTTAATGTTGGGTGACCTCCTGACTGCACATGATCAGGACTGGCTTAGAGAGTAGTGGTTGTTAATGTAGGGGGGCTGCACATGATCAGGACTGGCTTAGAGAGTAGTGGTTGTTAATCTAGGGTGACCTCCTGACTGCACATGATCAGGACTGGCTTAGAGAGTAGTGGTTGTTAATGTATGGGGGGCTGCACATGATCAGGACTGGCTTAGAGAGTAGTGGTTGTTAATGTAGGGTGACCTCCTGACTGCACATGATCAGGACTGGCTTAGAGAATAGTGGTTGTTAATGTAGGGTGACCTCCTGACTGCATATGATCAGGACTGGCTTAGAGAGTAGTGGTTGTTAATGTAGGGTGACCTCCTGACTGCACATGATCAGGACTGGCTTAGAGAGTAGTGGTTGTTAATCTAGGGTGACCTCCTGACTGCACATGATCAGGACTGGCTTAGAGAGTAGTGGTTGTTAATGTAGGGGGGCTGCACATGATCAGGACTGGCTTAGAGAGTAGTGGTTGTTAATGTAGGGGGGCTGCACATGATCAGGACTGGCTTAGAGAGTAGTGGTTGTTAATGTAGGGTGACCTGACTGCACATGATCAGGACTGGCTTAGAGAGTAGTGGTTGTTAATGTAGGGGGGGCTGCACATGATCAGGACTGGCTTAGAGAGTAGTGGTTGTTAATGTAGGGTGACCTCCTGACTGAACATGATCAGGACTGGCTTAGAGAATAGTGGTTGTTAATGTAGGGTGACCTCCTGACTGCATATGATCAGGACTGGCTTAGAGAGTAGTGGTTGTTAATGTAGGGTGACCTCCTGACTGCACATGATCAGGACTGGCTTAGAGAGTAGTGGTTGTTAATCTAGGGTGACCTCCTGACTGCACATGATCAGGACTGGCTTAGAGAGTAGTGGTTGTTAATCTAGGGTGACCTGCTGACTGCACATGATCAGGACTGGCTTAGAGAGTAGTGGTTGTTAATGTAGGGTGGCCTCCTGAGTGGCTGCACATGATCAGGACTGGCTTAGAGAGTAGTGGTTGTTAATGTAGGGTGGCCTCCTGAGTGGCTGCACATGATCAGGACTGGCTTAGAGAGTAGTGGTTGTTAATGTAGGGTGGCCTCCTGAGTGGCTGCACATGATCAGGACTGGCTTAGAGAGTAGTGGTTGTTAATGTAGGGTGACCTCCTGGCTGCACATGATCAGGACTGGCTAAGAGAGTAGTGGTTGTTAATGTAGGGTGACCTCCTGACTGCACATGATCAGGACTGGCTTAGAGAATAGTGGTTGTTAATGTAGGGTGGCCTCCTGGCTGCACATGATCAGGACTGGCTTAGAGAGGAGTGGTTGTTAATGTAGGGTGGCCTCCTGACTGCACATGATCAGGACTGGCTAAGAGAGTAGTGGTTGTTAATGTAGGGTGACCTCCTGACTGCACATGATCAGGACTGGCTTAGAGAGTAGTGTTTGTTAATGTAGGGTGACCTCCTGACTGCACATGATCAGGACTGGCTTAGAGAGTAGTGGTTGTTAATGTAGGGTGACCTCCTGACTGCACATGATCAGGACTGGCTTAGAGAGTAGTGTTTGTTAATGTAGGGTGACCTCCTGACTGCACATGATTAGGACTGGCTTAGAGAGTAGTGGTTGTTAATGTAGGGTGACCTCCTGACTGCACATGATCAGGACTGGCTTAGAGAATAGTGGTTGTTAATGTAGGGTGACCTCCTGACTGCATATGATCAGGACTGGCTTAGAGAGTAGTGGTTGTTAATGTAGGGTGACCTCCTGACTGCACATGATCAGGACTGGCTTAGAGAGTAGTGGTTGTTAATCTAGGGTGACCTCCTGACTGCACATGATCAGGACTGGCTTAGAGAGTAGTGGTTGTTAATCTAGGGTGACCTGCTGACTGCACATGATCAGGACTGGCTTAGAGAGTAGTGGTTGTTAATGTAGGGTGGCCTCCTGAGTGGCTGCACATGATCAGGACTGGCTTAGAGAGTAGTGGTTGTTAATGATCAGGACTGGCTTAGAGAGTAGTGGTTGTTAATGTAGGGGGACCTCCTGACTGCACATGATCAGGACTGGTTGTTAATGGAGGGTGACCTTCTGACTGCACATGATCAGGACTGGCTTAGAGAGTAGTGGTTGTTAATGTAGGGTGACCTCCTGGCTGCACATGATCAGGACTGGCTTAGAGAGTAGTGGTTGTTAAAGGGACAGTATACTATACATTGTTTTTCCCTTAATGTGTTTCCAATTACTTTTTTACCAGCTGCAGAATCTAAAATGTATGAGATTTGCTTTTTTAAGGCTTATTTGTGTATAAGAATGAGCTAATTTTGTGTTTTGAAGCCACAACCTAATAAAATGGATTGAGAGTGTAGGTATAATCAGATCTCATTATTTTATCACATTGTGTACATATACCTGCTTCTTTATCTTATATCTGTAGGTATAATCAGATCTCATTACTTTATCACATTGTGTACATATACATGCTTCTTTATCTTATATATGTAGGTATAATCAGATCTCATTATTTTATCACATTGTGTACATATACATGTGTCTTTATCTTAGATAAATAGTGGTTGTTAATGTAGGGTGGCCTCCTGGCTGCACATGATCAGGACTGGCTTAGAGAGGAGTGGTTGTTAATGTAGGGTGGCCTCCTGACTGCACATGATCAGGACTGGCTAAGAGAGTAGTGGTTGTTAATGTAGGGTGACCTCCTGACTGCACATGATCAGGACTGGCTTAGAGAATAGTGGTTGTTAATGTAGGGTGACCTCCTGACTGCATATGATCAGGACTGGCTTAGAGAGTAGTGGTTGTTAATGTAGGGTGACCTCCTGACTGCACATGATCAGGACTGGCTTAGAGAGTAGTGGTTGTTAATCTAGGGTGACCTCCTGACTGCACATGATCAGGACTGGCTTAGAGAGTAGTGGTTGTTAATCTAGGGTGACCTGCTGACTGCACATGATCAGGACTGGCTTAGAGAGTAGTGGTTGTTAATGTAGGGTGGCCTCCTGAGTGGCTGCACATGATCAGGACTGGCTTAGAGAGTAGTGGTTGTTAATGTAGGGTGGCCTCCTGAGTGGCTGCACATGATCAGGACTGTCTTAGAGAGTAGTGGTTGTTAATGTAGGGTGGCCTCCTGAGTGGCTGCACATGATCAGGACTGGCTTAGAGAGTAGTGGTTGTTAATGTAGGGTGACCTCCTGGCTGCACATGATCAGGACTGGCTAAGAGAGTAGTGGTTGTTAATGTAGGGTGACCTCCTGACTGCACATGATCAGGACTGGCTTAGAGAATAGTGGTTGTTAATGTAGGGTGGCCTCCTGGCTGCACATGATCAGGACTGGCTTAGAGAGGAGTGGTTGTTAATGTAGGGTGGCCTCCTGACTGCACATGATCAGGACTGGCTAAGAGAGTAGTGGTTGTTAATGTAGGGTGACCTCCTGACTGCACATGATCAGGACTGGCTTAGAGAGTAGTGTTTGTTAATGTAGGGTGACCTCCTGACTGCACATGATCAGGACTGGCTTAGAGAGTAGTGGTTGTTAATGTAGGGTGACTTCCTGACTGCACATGATCAGGACTGGCTAAGAGAGTAGTCATTGTTAATGTAGGGTGACCTCCTGACTGCACATGATCAGGACTGGCTTAGAGAGTAGTGGTTGTTAATGTAGGGTGACCTCCTGACTGCATATGATCAGGACTGGCTTAGAGAGTAGTGGTTGTTAATGTAGGGTGACCTCCTGACTGCATATGATCAGGACTGGCTTAGAGAGTAGTGGTTGTTAATGTAGGGGGACCTCCTGACTGCACATGATCAGGACTGGTTGTTAATGTAGGGTGACCTTCTGACTGCACATGATCAGGACTGGCTTAGAGAGTAGTGGTTGTTAATGTAGGGTGACCTCCTGGCTGCACATGATCAGGACTGGCTTAGAGAGTAGTGGTTGTTAAAGGGACAGTATACTATACATTGTTTTTCCCTTAATGTGTTTCCAATTACTTTTTTACCAGCTGCAGAATCTAAAATGTATGAGATTTGCTTTTTTAAGGCTTATTTGTGTATAAGAATGAGCTAATTTTGTGTTTTGAAGCCACAACCTAATAAAATGGATTGAGAGTGTAGGTATAATCCGATCTCATTATTTTATCACATTGTGTACATATACCTGCTTCTTTATCTTATATCTGTAGGTATAATCAGATCTCATTACTTTATCACATTGTGTACATATACATGCTTCTTTATCTTATATATGTAGGTATAATCAGATCTCATTATTTTATCACATTGTGTACATATACATGTGTCTTTATCTTAGATAAATAGTGGTTGCTAATGTAGGGTGGCCTCCTGGCTGCACATGATCAGGACTGGCTTAGAGAGGAGTGGTTGTTAATGTAGGGTGGCCTCCTGACTGCACATGATCAGGACTGGCTAAGAGAGTAGTGGTTGTTAATGTAGGGTGACCTCCTGACTGCACATGATCAGGACTGGCTTAGAGAGTAGTGTTTGTTAATGTAGGGTGACCTCCTGACTGCACATGATCAGGACTGGCTTAGAGAGTAGTGGTTGTTAATGTAGGGTGACCTCCTGACTGCACATGATCAGGACTGGCTTAGAGAATAGTGGTTGTTAATGTAGGGTGACCTCCTGACTGCATATGATCAGGACTGGCTTAGAGAGTAGTGGTTGTTAATGTAGGGTGACCTCCTGACTGCACATGATCAGGACTGGCTTAGAGAGTAGTGGTTGTTAATCTAGGGTGACCTCCTGACTGCACATGATCAGGACTGGCTTAGAGAGTAGTGGTTGTTAATCTAGGGTGACCTGCTGACTGCACATGATCAGGACTGGCTTAGAGAGTAGTGGTTGTTAATGTAGGGTGGCCTCCTGAGTGGCTGCACATGATCAGGACTGGCTTAGAGAGTAGTGGTTGTTAATGTAGGGGGGCTGCACATGATCAGGACTGGCTTAGAGAGTAGTGGTTGTTAATGTAGGGTGACCTGACTGCACATGATCAGGACTGGCTTAGAGAGTAGTGGTTGTTAATGTAGGGGGGGCTGCACATGATCAGGACTGGCTTAGAGAGTAGTGGTTGTTAATGTAGGGTGACCTCCTGACTGAACATGATCAGGACTGGCTTAGAGAATAGTGGTTGTTAATGTAGGGTGACCTCCTGACTGCATATGATCAGGACTGGCTTAGAGAGTAGTGGTTGTTAATGTAGGGTGACCTCCTGACTGCACATGATCAGGACTGGCTTAGAGAGTAGTGGTTGTTAATCTAGGGTGACCTCCTGACTGCACATGATCAGGACTGGCTTAGAGAGTAGTGGTTGTTAATCTAGGGTGACCTGCTGACTGCACATGATCAGGACTGGCTTAGAGAGTAGTGGTTGTTAATGTAGGGTGGCCTCCTGAGTGGCTGCACATGATCAGGACTGGCTTAGAGAGTAGTGGTTGTTAATGTAGGGTGGCCTCCTGAGTGGCTGCACATGATCAGGACTGGCTTAGAGAGTAGTGGTTGTTAATGTAGGGTGGCCTCCTGAGTGGCTGCACATGATCAGGACTGGCTTAGAGAGTAGTGGTTGTTAATGTAGGGTGACCTCCTGGCTGCACATGATCAGGACTGGCTAAGAGAGTAGTGGTTGTTAATGTAGGGTGACCTCCTGACTGCACATGATCAGGACTGGCTTAGAGAATAGTGGTTGTTAATGTAGGGTGGCCTCCTGGCTGCACATGATCAGGACTGGCTTAGAGAGGAGTGGTTGTTAATGTAGGGTGGCCTCCTGACTGCACATGATCAGGACTGGCTAAGAGAGTAGTGGTTGTTAATGTAGGGTGACCTCCTGACTGCACATGATCAGGACTGGCTTAGAGAGTAGTGGTTGTTAATGTAGGGTGACCTCCTGACTGCACATGATCAGGACTGGCTTAGAGAGTAGTGGTTGTTAATGTAGGGTGACCTCCTGACTGCACATGATCAGGACTGGCTTAGAGAGTAGTGTTTGTTAATGTAGGGTGACCTCCTGACTGCACATGATCAGGACTGGCTTAGAGAGTAGTGGTTGTTAATGTAGGGTGACCTCCTGACTGCACATGATCAGGACTGGCTTAGAGAATAGTGGTTGTTAATGTAGGGTGACCTCCTGACTGCATATGATCAGGACTGGCTTAGAGAGTAGTGGTTGTTAATGTAGGGTGACCTCCTGACTGCACATGATCAGGACTGGCTTAGAGAGTAGTGGTTGTTAATCTAGGGTGACCTCCTGACTGCACATGATCAGGACTGGCTTAGAGAGTAGTGGTTGTTAATCTAGGGTGACCTGCTGACTGCACATGATCAGGACTGGCTTAGAGAGTAGTGGTTGTTAATGTAGGGTGGCCTCCTGAGTGGCTGCACATGATCAGGACTGGCTTAGAGAGTAGTGGTTGTTAATGATCAGGACTGGCTTAGAGAGTAGTGGTTGTTAATGTAGGGGGACCTCCTGAATGCACATGATCAGGACTGGTTGTTAATGTAGGGTGACCTTCTGACTGCACATGATCAGGACTGGCTTAGAGAGTAGTGGTTGTTAATGTAGGGTGACCTCCTGGCTGCACATGATCAGGACTGGCTTAGAGAGTAGTGGTTGTTAAAGGGACAGTATACTATACATTGTTTTTCCCTTAATGTGTTTCCAATTACTTTTTTACCAGCTGCAGAATCTAAAATGTATGAGATTTGCTTTTTTAAGGCTTATTTGTGTATAAGAATGAGCTAATTTTGTGTTTTGAAGCCACAACCTAATAAAATGGATTGAGAGTGTAGGTATAATCAGATCTCATTATTTTATCACATTGTGTACATATACCTGCTTCTTTATCTTATATCTGTAGGTATAATCAGATCTCATTACTTTATCACATTGTGTACATATACATGCTTCTTTATCTTATATCTGTAGGTATAATCAGATCTCATTATTTTATCACATTGTGTACATATACCTGCTTCTTTATCTTATATCTGTAGGTATAATCAGATCTCATTACTTTATCACATTGTGTACATATACATGCTTCTTTATCTTATATATGTAGGTATAATCAGATCTCATTATTTTATCACATTGTGTACATATACATGTGTCTTTATCTTAGATAAATAGTGGTTGTTAATGTAGGGTGGCCTCCTGGCTGCACATGATCAGGACTGGCTTAGAGAGGAGTGGTTGTTAATGTAGGGTGGCCTCCTGACTGCACATGATCAGGACTGGCTAAGAGAGTAGTGGTTGTTAATGTAGGGTGACCTCCTGACTGCACATGATCAGGACTGGCTTAGAGAGTAGTGTTTGTTAATGTAGGGTGACCTCCTGACTGCACATGATCAGGACTGGCTTAGAGAGTAGTGGTTGTTAATGTAGGGTGACCTCCTGACTGCACATGATCAGGACTGGCTTAGAGAATAGTGGTTGTTAATGTAGGGTGACCTCCTGACTGCATATGATCAGGACTGGCTTAGAGAGTAGTGGTTGTTAATGTAGGGTGACCTCCTGACTGCACATGATCAGGACTGGCTTAGAGAGTAGTGGTTGTTAATCTAGGGTGACCTCCTGACTGCACATGATCAGGACTGGCTTAGAGAGTAGTGGTTGTTAATCTAGGGTGACCTGCTGACTGCACATGATCAGGACTGGCTTAGAGAGTAGTGGTTGTTAATGTAGGGTGGCCTCCTGAGTGGCTGCACATGATCAGGACTGGCTTAGAGAGTAGTGGTTGTTAATGTAGGGTGGCCTCCTGAGTGGCTGCACATGATCAGGACTGTCTTAGAGAGTAGTGGTTGTTAATGTAGGGTGGCCTCCTGAGTGGCTGCACATGATCAGGACTGGCTTAGAGAGTAGTGGTTGTTAATGTAGGGTGACCTCCTGGCTGCACATGATCAGGACTGGCTAAGAGAGTAGTGGTTGTTAATGTAGGGTGACCTCCTGACTGCACATGATCAGGACTGGCTTAGAGAATAGTGGTTGTTAATGTAGGGTGGCCTCCTGGCTGCACATGATCAGGACTGGCTTAGAGAGGAGTGGTTGTTAATGTAGGGTGGCCTCCTGACTGCACATGATCAGGACTGGCTAAGAGAGTAGTGGTTGTTAATGTAGGGTGACCTCCTGACTGCACATGATCAGGACTGGCTTAGAGAGTAGTGTTTGTTAATGTAGGGTGACCTCCTGACTGCACATGATCAGGACTGGCTTAGAGAGTAGTGGTTGTTAATGTAGGGTGACTTCCTGACTGCACATGATCAGGACTGGCTAAGAGAGTAGTCATTGTTAATGTAGGGTGACCTCCTGACTGCACATGATCAGGACTGGCTTAGAGAGTAGTGGTTGTTAATGTAGGGTGACCTCCTGACTGCATATGATCAGGACTGGCTTAGAGAGTAGTGGTTGTTAATGTAGGGTGACCTCCTGACTGCATATGATCAGGACTGGCTTAGAGAGTAGTGGTTGTTAATGTAGGGGGACCTCCTGACTGCACATGATCAGGACTGGTTGTTAATGTAGGGTGACCTTCTGACTGCACATGATCAGGACTGGCTTAGAGAGTAGTGGTTGTTAATGTAGGGTGACCTCCTGGCTGCACATGATCAGGACTGGCTTAGAGAGTAGTGGTTGTTAAAGGGACAGTATACTATACATTGTTTTTCCCTTAATGTGTTTCCAATTACTTTTTTACCAGCTGCAGAATCTAAAATGTATGAGATTTGCTTTTTTAAGGCTTATTTGTGTATAAGAATGAGCTAATTTTGTGTTTTGAAGCCACAACCTAATAAAATGGATTGAGAGTGTAGGTATAATCAGATCTCATTATTTTATCACATTGTGTACATATACCTGCTTCTTTATCTTATATCTGTAGGTATAATCAGATCTCATTACTTTATCACATTGTGTACATATACATGCTTCTTTATCTTATATATGTAGGTATAATCAGATCTCATTACTTTATCACATTGTGTACATATACATGCTTCTTTATCTTATATATGTAGGTATAATCAGATCTCATTATTTTATCACATTGTGTACATATACATGTGTCTTTATCTTATATCTGTAGGTATAATCAGATCTCATTATTTTATCACATTGTGTACATATACATGTGTCTTTATCTAATATCTGTAGGTATAATCAGATCTCATTATTTTATCACATTGCGTACATATACATGTGTCTTTATCTTATATCTGTAGGTATAATCAGATCTCATTATTTTATCACATTGTGTACATATACCTGCTTCTTTATCTTATATCTGTAGGTATAATCAGATCTCATTATTTTATCACATTGTGTACATATACCTGCTTCTTTATCCTATATCTGTCCGTAAACCAATCACCAATACTTGGAGAGAACAATGGAAAATTAACATTTTATTACCTTATCTCTTCTATAACCCACTGGGAGTGTAATTTCTTGATGCAAAAAACCTTCAGGATGGGTGGGGATACCACAGGCTAAATAAACTATTTCAAATGCCAATATATAAGGGTAATGGAAATACTTGTAAACTATTTAATACACTCCAGCAGGTAAAGTGGATCATTGGGAACAAATTAAAGGGAAGAATTTGTTTGAGTAAACTGTCCCTTTAATGTAGGGTGACCTCATGTCTGCACATGATCAGGACTGGCTTAGAGAATAGTGGTTGTTAATGAATGGTGACCTCCTGACTGCACATTATCAGGAGAGGCTCAGACGGTACTGGGTGTCTAATGTAGGATTATCTCCTGACTGCACATTATCAGGACAGGCTCAAATGGTACTGAGTGTCTAACGTAGGATTAGCTTCTGACTGCACATTTTCAGGACAGGCTCAAACGGTACTGAGTGTCTAACGTAGGATTAGCTCCTGACTGCACATTTTCAGGACAGGCTCAAACGGTACTGAGTGTCTAACGTAGGATTAGCTCCTGACTGCACATTATCAGGACAGGCTCTGACAGTATTGGTGGTTAATGTAGGATTATCTCCTGACTACACATTATCAGGACAGGCTCTGACAGTATTGGTGGATAATGCAGGGTGACCTCCTGACTGCACATTATCAGGACAGGCTCTGACTATACTGGGTATGTAATGTAAAGTTGTCTCTTGAATGCACATTATCAGGACAGGCTCTGACTATACTGGGTATGTAATGTAAAGTTGTCTCTTGAATGCACATTATCAGGACAGGCTCAGACAGTATTGGTGGATAATGCAGGGTGACCTCCTGACTGCACATTATCAGGACAGGCTCAGACAGTACTGGGTGTGTAATGTAAAGTCGTCTCTTGACTGCACATTATCAGGACAGGCTCAGACAGTATGGGTTGTGCAATGTAGGGTTTTGTCTTAACTGCACATTATCAGGACAGGCTCTGACTATACTGGGTATGTAATGTAAAGTTGTCTCTTGAATGCACATTATCAGGACAGGCTCAGACAGTATTGGTGGATAATGCAGGGTGACCTCCTGACTGCACATTATCAGGACAGGCTCAGACAGTACTGGGTGTGTAATGTAAAGTCGTCTCTTGACTGCACATTATCAGGACAGGCTCAGACAGTATGGGTTGTGCAATGTAGGGTTATGTCTTAACTGCACATTATCAGGACAGGCTCAGACTGTATGGGTTGTGCAATGTAGGGTTATGTCTTAACTGCACATTATCAGGACAGGCTCAGACAGTATTGGTGGATAATGCAGGGTGACCTCCTGACTGCACATTATCAGGACAGGCTCAGACAGTACTGGGTGTGTAATGTAAAGTCGTCTCTTAACTGCACATTATCAGGACAGGCTCAGACTGTATGGGTTGTGCAATGTAGGGTTATGTCTTAACTGCACATTATCAGGACAGGCTCAGACAGTATGGGTTGTGCAATGTAGGGTTATGTCTTAACTGCACATTATCAGGACAGGCTCAGACTGTATGGGTTGTGCAATGTAGGGTTATGTCTTAACTGCACATTATCAGGACAGGCTCAGACTGTATGGGTTGTGCAATGTAGGGTTATGTCTTAACTGCACATTATCAGGACAGGCTCAGACTGTATGGGTTGTGCAATGTAGGGTTATGTCTTAACTGCACATTATCAGGACAGGCTCAGACAGTATTGGTGGATAATGCAGGGTGACCTCCTGACTGCACATTATCAGGACAGGCTCAGACAGTACTGGGTGTGTAATGTAAAGTCGTCTCTTAACTGCACATTATCAGGACAGGCTCAGACTGTATGGGTTGTGCAATGTAGGGTTATGTCTTAACTGCACATTATCAGGACAGGCTCAGACAGTATGGGTTGTGCAATGTAGGGTTATGTCTTAACTGCACATTATCAGGACAGGCTCAGACTGTATGGGTTATGCAATGTAGGGTTATGTCTTAACTGCACATTATCAGGACAGGCTCAGACTGTATGGGTTGTGCAATGTAGGGTTATGTCTTAACTGCACATTATCAGGACAGGCTCAGACAGTACTGGGCTTCTATCTAATGCTTAGATTGTCACTCCCTATTCTGTGCTGGTCTTATTATCTGAGGAGGGGAAACCCCTCACACAAACTGAATATCTGATCATTAATCTCCCATCTGGATATAATCCTTTGGTATCCTCAGAGCGCTTACAAGATCCGCAGCTTGATGCTTAACCCTCTCAGTGCCACAGGCCTCTGGTATATAAAAAACTGTTTGTTACTGTGTCCCCCAGAGCCACAGCCTTCATATACAGCAGAGAGCTGCAGGGTCTCACTGGTTCCCACTAAACCACAATGAAAACAAAACTTTAGAATTAAATTATTAAATCTCCACATTATGTCTCTTGTGGCTCAATACCCAGCTCACCTGTAGCTCTCGTCTGTTTCCTACTAACAGTTATATCTAGAACTGCACTAACTATAGTCTGAAAAGATCTCTCTGCTATTCTCTTTCTCCCCAGTTATCTATCTCTCTGCTATTCCTTCTCCCCAGTCATGTGACTATCTCACTGCTATTCCTTCTCCCCAGTCATGTGACTATCTCACTGCTATTCCTTCTCCCCATTCATGTGACTATCTCACTGCTATTCCTTCTCCCCATTCATGTGACTATCTCTCTGCTATTCCTTCTCCCCAGTCATGTGACTATCTCACTGCTATTCCTTCTCCCCAGTCATGTGACTATCTCACTGCTATTCCTTCTCCCCAGTCATATGACTATCTCACTGCTATTCCTTCTCCCCAGTCATATGACTATCTCTCTACTATTCCTTCTCCCCAGTCATGTGACTACCTCTCTGCTATTCCTTTTAACCAGTCATGTGACTATCTCTCTGCTATGCTACTCCTCAATCATGTGACTATATCTCTGCTATTCTACTCCTCAGTCATGTGACTATCTCTCTGCTATGCTACTCCTCAATCATGTGACTATCTCTCTACTGTTCTACTCCTCAGTCATGTGACTATCTCTCTGCTATGCTACTCCTCAATCATGTGACTATATCTCTGCTATTCTACTCCTCAGTCATGTGACTATCTCTCTGCTATGCTACTCCTCAATCATGTGACTATCTCTCTACTGTTCTACTCCTCAGGTACAGTATGTGACTATCTCTCTGCTATTCCTTCTAACCAGTCATGTGACTATCTCTCTGCTATTCTACTCCTCAGTCATGTGACTATCTCTCTGTTATGCTACTCCTCAATCATGTGACTATCTCTCTACTATTCTACTCCTCAGTCATGTGACTATCTCTCTCCTATTCCTTCTAACCAGTCATGTGACTATCTCTCTGCTATTCTACTCCTCAGTCGTGTGATTATCTCTCTGCTATTCTACTCCTCAGTCATGTGACTATCTCTCTGCTATTCCTTCTCCCCAGTCATGTGACTATCTCACTGCTATTCCTTCTCCCCATTCATGCGACTATCTCTCTCCTATTCCTTTTAACCAGTCATGTGACTATCTCTCTGCTATGCTACTCCTCAATCATGTGACTATCTCTCTACTGTTCTACTCCTCAGGTACAGTATGTGACTATCTCTCTGCTATTCCTTCTAACCAGTCATGTGACTATCTCTCTGCTATTCTACTCCTCAGTCATGTGACTATCTCTCTGCTATGCTACTCCTCAATCATGTGACTATCTCTCTACTATTCTACTCCTCAGTCATGTGACTATCTCTCTACTATTCTACTCCTCAGTCATGTGACTATCTCTCTCCTATTCCTTCTAACCAGTCATGTGACTATCTCTCTGCTATGCTACTCCTCAATCATGTGACTATCTCTCTGCTATTCTACTCCTCAGTCATGTGACTATCTCTCTGCTATGCTACTCCTCAATCATGTGACTATCTCTCTACTGTTCTACTCCTCAGGTACAGTATGTGACTATCTCTCTGCTATTCCTTCTAACCAGTCATGTGACTATCTCTCTGCTATTCTACTCCTCAGTCATGTGACTATCTCTCTGCTATGCTACTCCTCAATCATGTGACTATCTCTCTACTATTCTACTCCTCAGTCATGTGACTATCTCTCTACTATTCTACTCCTCAGTCATGTGACTATCTCTCTCCTATTCCTTCTAACCAGTCATGTGACTATCTCTCTGCTATTCTACTCCTCAGTCATGTGACTATCTCTCTGCTATGCTACTCCTCAGTCATGTGACTATCTCTCTGCTATTCCTTCTCCCCATTCATGCGACTATCTCTCTGCTATTCCTTCTCCCCAGTCATGTGACTATCTCTCTGCTATTCCTTCTCCCCATTCATGCGACTATCTCACTGCTATTCCTTCTCCCCAGTCATGTGACTATCTCACTGCTATTCCTTCTCCCCAGTCATATGACTATCTCTCTACTATTCCTTCTCCCCAGTCATGTGACTACCTCTCTGCTATTCCTTTTAACCAGTCATGTGACTATCTCTCTGCTATGCTACTCCTCAATCATGTGACTATCTCTCTGCTATTCTACTCCTCAGTCATGTGACTATCTCTCTGCTATGCTACTCCTCAATCATGTGACTATCTCTCTACTGTTCTACTCCTCAGGTACAGTATGTGACTATCTCTCTGCTATTCCTTCTAACCAGTCATGTGACTATCTCTCTGCTATTCTACTCCTCAGTCATGTGACTATCTCTCTGCTATGCTACTCCTCAATCATGTGACTATCTCTCTACTATTCTACTCCTCAGTCATGTGACTATCTCTCTCCTATTCCTTCTAACCAGTCATGTGACTATCTCTCTGCTATTCTACTCCTCAGTCATGTGGCTATCTCTCTGCTATGCTACTCCTCAATCATGTGACTATCCCTCTACTATTCTACTCCTCAGGCATGTGACTATCTCTCTGGTATTCTACTCCTCAGTCATGTGACTATCTCTCTGCTATTCCTTCTAACCAGTCATGTGACTATCTCTCTGCTATTCTACTCCTCTGTCATGTGACTATCTCTCTGCTATTCCTTCTCCCCAGTCATGTGACTACCTCTCTACTATTCCTTCTTACCAGTCATGTGACTATCTCTCTGCTATTCCTTCTCCCCAGTCATGTAACTATCTCTCTACTATTCCTTCTCCCCAGTCATGTGACTATCTCTCTGCTATGCTACTCCTCAATCATGTGACTATATCTCTGCTATTCTACTCCTCAGTCATGTGACTATCTCTCTGCTATGCTACTCCTCAATCATGTGACTATCTCTCTACTGTTCTACTCCTCAGTCATGTGACTATCTCTCTGCTATGCTACTCCTCAATCATGTGACTATATCTCTGCTATTCTACTCCTCAGTCATGTGACTATCTCTCTGCTATGCTACTCCTCAATCATGTGACTATCTCTCTACTGTTCTACTCCTCAGGTACAGTATGTGACTATCTCTCTGCTATTCCTTCTAACCAGTCATGTGACTATCTCTCTGCTATTCTACTCCTCAGTCATGTGACTATCTCTCTGTTATGCTACTCCTCAATCATGTGACTATCTCTCTACTATTCTACTCCTCAGTCATGTGACTATCTCTCTCCTATTCCTTCTAACCAGGCATGTGACTATCTCTCTGCTATTCTACTCCTCAGTCGTGTGATTATCTCTCTGCTATTCTACTCCTCAGTCATGTGACTATCTCTCTGCTATTCCTTCTCCCCAGTCATGTGACTATCTCACTGCTATTCCTTCTCCCCATTCATGCGACTATCTCTCTCCTATTCCTTTTAACCAGTCATGTGACTATCTCTCTGCTATGCTACTCCTCAATCATGTGACTATCTCTCTACTGTTCTACTCCTCAGGTACAGTATGTGACTATCTCTCTGCTATTCCTTCTAACCAGTCATGTGACTATCTCTCTGCTATTCTACTCCTCAGTCATGTGACTATCTCTCTGCTATGCTACTCCTCAATCATGTGACTATCTCTCTACTATTCTACTCCTCAGTCATGTGACTATCTCTCTACTATTCTACTCCTCAGTCATGTGACTATCTCTCTCCTATTCCTTCTAACCAGTCATGTGACTATCTCTCTGCTATGCTACTCCTCAATCATGTGACTATCTCTCTGCTATTCTACTCCTCAGTCATGTGACTATCTCTCTGCTATGCTACTCCTCAATCATGTGACTATCTCTCTACTGTTCTACTCCTCAGGTACAGTATGTGACTATCTCTCTGCTATTCCTTCTAACCAGTCATGTGACTATCTCTCTGCTATTCTACTCCTCAGTCATGTGACTATCTCTCTGCTATGCTACTCCTCAATCATGTGACTATCTCTCTACTATTCTACTCCTCAGTCATGTGACTATCTCTCTACTATTCTACTCCTCAGTCATGTGACTATCTCTCTCCTATTCCTTCTAACCAGTCATGTGACTATCTCTCTGCTATTCTACTCCTCAGTCATGTGACTATCTCTCTGCTATGCTACTCCTCAGTCATGTGACTATCTCTCTGCTATTCCTTCTCCCCATTCATGCGACTATCTCTCTGCTATTCCTTCTCCCCAGTCATGTGACTATCTCTCTGCTATTCCTTCTCCCCATTCATGCGACTATCTCACTGCTATTCCTTCTCCCCAGTCATGTGACTATCTCACTGCTATTCCTTCTCCCCAGTCATATGACTATCTCTCTACTATTCCTTCTCCCCAGTCATGTGACTACCTCTCTGCTATTCCTTTTAACCAGTCATGTGACTATCTCTCTGCTATGCTACTCCTCAATCATGTGACTATCTCTCTGCTATTCTACTCCTCAGTCATGTGACTATCTCTCTGCTATGCTACTCCTCAATCATGTGACTATCTCTCTACTGTTCTACTCCTCAGGTACAGTATGTGACTATCTCTCTGCTATTCCTTCTAACCAGTCATGTGACTATCTCTCGGCTATTCTACTCCTCAGTCATGTGACTATCTCTCTGCTATGCTACTCCTCAATCATGTGACTATCTCTCTACTATTCTACTCCTCAGTCATGTGACTATCTCTCTCCTATTCCTTCTAACCAGTCATGTGACTATCTCTCTGCTATTCTACTCCTCAGTCATGTGGCTATCTCTCTGCTATGCTACTCCTCAATCATGTGACTATCCCTCTACTATTCTACTCCTCAGGCATGTGACTATCTCTCTGGTATTCTACTCCTCAGTCATGTGACTATCTCTCTGCTATTCCTTCTAACCAGTCATGTGACTATCTCTCTGCTATTCTACTCCTCTGTCATGTGACTATCTCTCTGCTATTCCTTCTCCCCAGTCATGTGACTACCTCTCTACTATTCCTTCTTACCAGTCATGTGACTATCTCTCTGCTATTCCTTCTCCCCAGTCATGTAACTATCTCTCTACTATTCCTTCTCCCCAGTCATGTGACTATCTCTCTGCTATTCCTTCTCCCCAGTCATGTAACTATCTCTCTACTATTCCTTCTCCCCAGTCATGTGACTATCTCTCTGCTATTCTACTCCTCAGTCATGTGACTATCACTCTGCTATGCTACTCCTCAATCATGTGACTATCTCTCTACTATTCTACTCCTCAGGCATGTGACTATCTCTCTGGTATTCTACTCCTCAGTCATGTGACTATCTCTCTGCTATTCCTTCTAACCAGTCATGTGACTATCTCTCTGCTATTCTACTCCTCTGTCATGTGACTATCTCTCTGCTATTCCTTCTCCCCAGTCATGTGACTACCTCTCTGCTATTCCTTCTTACCAGTCATGTGACTATCTCTCTGCTATTCCTTCTCCCCAGTCATGTAACTATCTCTCTACTATTCCTTCTCCCCAGTCATGTGACTATCTCTCTGCTCTTTCTTCTCCCCAGTCATGTGACTATCTCTCTACTATTCCTTCTCCCCAGTCATGTGACTATCTCTCTGCTATTCCTTCTCCCCAGTCATATAACTATCTCTCTACTATTCCTTCTCCCCAGTCATGTAACTATCTCTCTACTATTCCTTCTCCCCAGTCATGTGACTATCTCTCTGCTCTTTCTTCTCCCCAGTCATGTGACTATCTCTCTACTATTCCTTCTCCCCAGTCATGTGACTATCTCTTTGCTATTCCTTCTCCCCAGTCATATAACTATCTCTCTACTATTCCTTCTCCCCAGTCATGTAACTATCTCTCTACTATTCCTTCTCCCCAGTCATGTAACTATCTCTCTACTATTCCTTCTCCCCAGTCATGTAACTATCTCTCTGCTATTTCTTCTCTCCAGTCATGTGACTATCTCTCTACTATTCCTTCTCCCCAGTCATGTAACTATCTCTCTGCTATTTCTTCTCTCCAGTCATGTAACTATCTCTCTGCTATTCCTTCTAACCAGTCATGTAACCATTCCTCTGCTATTCCTACTCCCCAGTCATGTGACTATGTCTCTGCTATTCCTTCTCCCCAGTCATGTGACTATCTCTCTGCTTTTCTACTCCCCAGTCATGTGACTATCTCTCTGCTATTCCTTCTAACCAGTCATGTGACTACCTTTCTGCTTTTCCTTTTCCCCAGTCATGTGACTATCTCTCTGCTTTTCTACTCCCCAGTCATGTGACTATCTCACTGCTATTCCTTCTAACCAGTCATGTGACTATCTCTCTGCTATTCCTTCTTCCTATAGTCATGTGACTATCTCTCTGCTATTCCTTCTCACCAGTTATGTGGCTATCTCTCTGCTATTCCTTCTCCCTAGTCATGTGACTATCTCTCTGCTATTCCTTCTCCCCAGTCATGTGACTATCTCTCTGCTATTCTACTCCTCAGTCATGTGACTATCTCTCTGCTATTCCTTCTCCCCAGTCATGTGACTATCTCTCTGCTATTCCTTCTCCCCAGTCATGTCACTATCTCACTGCTATTCCTTCTAACCAGTCATGTGACTATCTCTCTGCTATTCCTTCTTCCTATAGTCATGTGACTATCTCTCTGCTATTCCTTCTCCCTAGTCATGTGACTATCTCTCTGCTATTCCTTCTCCCTAGTCATGTGACTATCTCTCTGCTATTCCTTCTCCCCAGTCATGTGACTATCTCTCTGCTATTCTACTCCTCAGTCATGTGACTATCTCTCTGCTATTCCTTCTCCCCAGTCATGTCACTATCTCTCTGCTATTCCTTCTCCCCAGTCATGTGACTATCTCTCAGCTATTCCTTCTCCCCAGTCATGTGACTATCTCTCTGCTATTCCTTCTCCCCAGTCATGTGACTATCTCTCTGCTATTCCTTCTCCCCAGTCATGTGACTATCTCTCTGCTATTCATTCTCCCCAGTCATTATATGTTATTCCATATCCCCAGTCATTTGACTATCTCTCTGCTATTCTCTTTCTCCCCAGTCATGTGACTATCTCTCTGCTATTCCTTCTCCCCAGTTATGTGACTATCTCTCTGCTATTCATTCTCCCCAGTCATGTGACTACCTCTCTGCTATTCCTTCTCCCCAGTCATGTGACTATCTCTCTGCTATTCCTTCTCCCCAGTCATGTAACTATCTCTCTGCTATTCATTCTCCCCAGTCATTATATGTTATTCCATATCCCCAGTCATTTGACTATCTCTCTGCTATTCTCTTTCTCCCCAGTCATGTGACTATCTCTCTGCTATTCCTTCTCCCCATTCATGCGACTATCTCTCTGCTATTCCTTCTCCCCAGTCATGTGACTATCTCTCTGCTATTCCTTCTCCCCATTCATGCGACTATCTCACTGCTATTCCTTCTCCCCAGTCATGTGACTATCTCACTGCTATTCCTTCTCCCCAGTCATATGACTATCTCTCTACTATTCCTTCTCCCCAGTCATGTGACTACCTCTCTGCTATTCCTTTTAACCAGTCATGTGACTATCTCTCTTCTATGCTACTCCTCAATCATGTGACTATCTCTCTGCTATTCTACTCCTCAGTCATGTGACTATCTCTCTGCTATGCTACTCCTCAATCATGTGACTATCTCTCTACTGTTCTACTCCTCTGGTACAGTATGTGACTATCTCTCTGCTATTCCTTCTAACCAGTCATGTGACTATCTCTCGGCTATTCTACTCCTCAGTCATGTGACTATCTCTCTGCTATGCTACTCCTCAATCATGTGACTATCTCTCTACTATTCTACTCCTCAGTCATGTGACTATCTCTCTCCTATTCCTTCTAACCAGTCATGTGACTATCTCTCTGCTATTCTACTCCTCAGTCATGTGGCTATCTCTCTGCTATGCTACTCCTCAATCATGTGACTATCCCTCTACTATTCTACTCCTCAGGCATGTGACTATCTCTCTGGTATTCTACTCCTCAGTCATGTGACTATCTCTCTGCTATTCCTTCTAACCAGTCATGTGACTATCTCTCTGCTATTCTACTCCTCTGTCATGTGACTATCTCTCTGCTATTCCTTCTCCCCAGTCATGTGACTACCTCTCTACTATTCCTTCTTACCAGTCATGTGACTCTCTCTCTGCTATTCCTTCTCCCCAGTCATGTAACTATCTCTCTACTATTCCTTCTCCCCAGTCATGTGACTATCTCTCTGCTATTCCTTCTCCCCAGTCATGTAACTATCTCTCTACTATTCCTTCTCCCCAGTCATGTGACTATCTCTCTGCTATTCCTTCTCCCCAGTCATATAACTATCTCTCTACTATTCCTTCTCCCCAGTCATGTAACTATCTCTCTACTATTCCTTCTCCCCAGTCATGTGACTATCTCTCTGCTCTTTCTTCTCCCCAGTCATGTGACTATCTCTCTACTATTCCTTCTCCCCAGTCATGTGACTATCTCTTTGCTATTCCTTCTCCCCAGTCATATAACTATCTCTCTACTATTCCTTCTCCCCAGTCATGTAACTATCTCTCTACTATTCCTTCTCCCCAGTCATGTAACTATCTCTCTGCTATTTCTTCTCTCCAGTCATGTAACTATCTCTCTGCTATTCCTTCTAACCAGTCATGTAACCATTCCTCTGCTATTCCTACTCCCCAGTCATGTGACTATGTCTCTGCTATTCCTTCTCCCCAGTCATGTGACTATCTCTCTGCTTTTCTACTCCCCAGTCATGTGACTATCTCTCTGCTATTCCTTCTAACCAGTCATGTGACTACCTTTCTGCTTTTCCTTTTCCCCAGTCATGTGACTATCTCTCTGCTTTTCTACTCCCCAGTCATGTGACTATCTCACTGCTATTCCTTCTAACCAGTCATGTGACTATCTCTCTGCTATTCCTTCTTCCTATAGTCATGTGACTATCTCTCTGCTATTCCTTCTCCCTAGTCATGTGACTATCTCTCTGCTATTCCTTCTCCCCAGTTATGTGACTATCTCTCTGCTATTCCTTCTCACCAGTTATGTGGCTATCTCTCTGCTATTCCTTCTCCCTAGTCATGTGACTATCTCTCTGCTATTCCTTCTCCCCAGTCATGTGACTATCTCTCTGCTATTCCTTCTCCCTAGTCATGTGACTATCTCTCTGCTATTCCTTCTCCCTAGTCATGTGACTATCTCTCTGCTATTCCTTCTCCCCAGTCATGTGACTATCTCTCTGCTATTCTACTCCTCAGTCATGTGACTATCTCTCTGGTATTCCTTCTCCCCAGTCATGTCACTATCTCTCTGCTATTCCTTCTCCCCAGTCATGTGACTATCTCTCAGCTATTCCTTCTCCCCAGTCATGTGACTATCTCTCTGCTATTCCTTCTCCCCAGTCATGTAACTATCTCTCTGCTATTCATTCTCCCCAGTCATTATATGTTATTCCATATCCCCAGTCATTTGACTATCTCTCTGCTATTCTCTTTCTCCCCAGTCATGTGACTATCTCTCTGCTATTCCTTCTCCCCAGTTATGTGACTATCTCTCTGCTATTCATTCTCCCCAGTCATGTGACTACCTCTCTGCTATTCCTTCTCCCCAGTCATGTGACTATCTCTCTGCTATTCCTACTCCAAGACCCCTACAAATACCACACTATAGTTCTCACAACTACACCAGGTGAAATATCTCTATTATTTGCCCTGCCAATACCTCTCTGCTATTTGTGTTCCTCTGAGTCAACCCCAAACCTTTATTTTGATGCCAAGAGAGCTGCCAATAACGCTGTGCTATTCAGGCAACCCTTAGTCCTGCCAAAACCTTTAGGCTATTGCTCCAATTCCCAGTGCTGCTATTAGCGCTCTGCTGTTGCAGACAATACTGCTCTGCTGCTTAGCTGTGCCTGTTCCTATCAATATGTTTTTGCTATTCTAGTTGCACCCCCCTCATCGTTGCCCGTACATCTCCACTCTGCTGTGCATATGCTGTGCAGGCTGTGAGAAGATACAGTGCCTGTGCTAGTTTGTTATCTTGCCTAGGGCTTGCTGGAGTCTTCATCTGACTTTGTGTCCTGGCAATGCCTGACCTACAAGTCCTGAGCCCCCAAAAAACATCTTCATGGATTTGTCCTGCAAGTCTTACCTGCCTGCTTTAAAGTTCTCTATTCAGGGGCCCAAATCTCTAAAGCTCTCTGCTCAGGGCCCAATTCTCTAAAGCTCTCTGCTCAGGGCCCAATTGTCTAAACCTCTCTGCTCAGGGCCCAATTCTCTAAAGCTCTCTGCTCAGGGCCCAATTCTCTAAAACTCTCTGCTCAGGGCTAGGGATGGGCGAATGTGCAAATTTTCGAATTTCGAATGTAGAACGAATGTTATTACCGAAATTCGAATTCTAAATTCGAATGTCGATAAGAACGAATATTCTTAAAAATTCGAAAATCGAATGTTATTTACAGTTTTCGAATGTCACTTTCGAATTCGAATGTTTATAATTATATCAAATGTCTACATTCCAAATTCGAATTTTTCGAATTCGAATATATATTCAAATTTTTCGAATTCAAATATTGCATAATTCGAATATTACATTTAAAAGTATTAGAAATACTATTACAATCTAAATTCGAATTTTTCGAATTCGAATACACGTATTGCATAATTCGAATATTACATTTAAAGAAAAAGCATTAGAAATACTATTACAATCTAAATTTGAATTTTTCGAATTCGAATATTGCATAATTCGAATATTACATTTAAAGAAAAAGCATTAGAAATACTATTACAATCTAAATTCGAATTTTTCGAATTCGAATACACGTATTGCATAATTCGAATATTACATTTAAAGAAAAAGCATTAGAAATACTATTACAATCTAATTTCGAAATTTTAGAATTCGAATACACGTATTGCATAATTCGAATATTACATTTAAAGAAAAAGCATTAGAAATACTATTACAATCTAAATTCGAATTTTTCGAATTCGAATATTGCATAATTCGAATATTACATTTAAAGAAAAAGCATTAGAAATACTATTACAATCTAAATTCGAATTTTTTGAATTCGAATATTTTCGAATGTAATCGTAAAATTCGAAACCGAACATTTGAAAATCGAATGTTAGAATGTTATGTAAACATTCGATTCGAACGAACGAATATGTTAAAATTCGTGCCGTTTTCCGAATGTTGCGAAACATTCGCCCATCCCTACTCAGGGCCCAATTCTCCAAAGCTCTCTGCTCAGGGCCCAATTGTCTAAACCTCTCTGCTCAGGGCCCAATTGTCTAAAGCTCTCTGCTCAGGGCCCAATTCTCCAAAGCTCTCTGCT